>NW_015552582.1:2334599-2368356 GCF_001515605.1 Sinocyclocheilus anshuiensis | reverse complement strand
GAAATAAATTGCATGTTTATTTTAGATCTGTGTGGCAGCAGCAGTATACAGTAAATAAATCAATAAATCCACTGCTCTCTTGTCTCCTCTGAGGCTGGGACTCTAAATAGTGTTCTGTGCTCGTCTGTGCAGCCAATGACAGAACAGTTAGCATGCTTTGCTCAAACTTTCGCCATGGCATTAGAACTGGTACACCGTTGTCGCTTGCGAAAACACAATAACGGCGCCGTGGGTGTAAACTTTTACAGATTAAGGTAATATTATAATGAGATCCATTTGCCACGTCACCAAGGGAGCGAAATCAGACGCGCTCGTTTTCTCAGACGCTTGCAGAAAAAGGCTTACCAAAACAAAGTTACTGGGTTAATCTTTTACACGTTTCCTTGGTTGGTAGATGCACCGGGGACCTGATTATAGCACTTAAAACCTGGAAAAGTCAGATTTTCATGATATGTCACCTTTAAATAACTCTTTTAATATCTAATATTTAACTCCGGTCTTCAGTGTCCCATGATCCTTTAGAAATCCTTCTAATATGCTGATTTGATGCTCAAGAAACATTCTTATTATTATCGATGTGAAAACAGTTGTGCTGCTTAACATTTTTTGTAAAAACCATGAAACATTTGTATTTTAGTATTCTTTGATGAATAGGAATTTCAAAAGTACAGCATTTATTTTAAATGGAAATCCTCTGTAACATGTCTTTACTGTCATTTTTGCAACAGTCAGGCTGAATAAAAGTATTGATTTCTTAAAAAAAAAATCGTACTGACCTCAAACCTTTGAATGGTAGTGTAAATCTTGTCTATTTTGCCTAATAAACAGGTATAATCAGAAATCTTAAGATTCTAAATTTTGAACAGTGTTGATAGATTGGACATATTGATAAAAGATTGACGTATAGTTATTGTCAGTAGATATTTCCCCACAAATGTCCAGACACATATTTATTAAGCAGACCACAATAACAAAAATTCTGCTGTACCTTGTGTTTATCAAGGAGGATCTGAACCTCAATCACTGATCCCACTTTCATCTTCTGATCAGCAGCCATTTTGTCCTGAGCGGTGTCCAGAAGATCTACCAGGTCTTGTAAAGCTCTCTCATACTGAGCCTTCAGAACCAAACTCTGGTTCAGCTCACTCCGCTTGGAGCCCACCATCTCCACCAGCTCTTCATAAGCATCCTGCACCGTAAAACACAAGGTCAAGTGGGAAGTCAAATGGAAGACATGAAATCAGTCACTTTAACTGCTGTTATTAAAGCACACAGCAGGGGAGAGACAGATGTGTGTACCTGTAGTTTCAGCAGTTCTTGAGTGCAGAGCTGGTTGGGCTGCAGTGTCTCTCCTCTGCTCCTCACCTCAGAAACTTTCTGTTCAAATTCCCTCAAACTGTCCTCTGCTTCTGCTAGAATCTGTTTACATTGACATTTTTATTAATCCTTTGATTTTTTTGCTTGGGGTCATGCAATTATTTCTATGTCATTTTGAATGTGTGTCTGACCTCCATCTGTTTAGAAGCAGGTCGATCCATAACTGCATTCATTTTCTGCAAAAGCTGGTACTTTGAGTCACTGACTGCAGTAAGCAACAGTCTAAACTCAGTCTGAGGGTTAGACAGAGGAAAATGCATATGTGAGAGAAAGAGCGAGAGAGAAAAAAAAAACAATATATTGACTAAAAAAACAGATACAAGTAACATATACTGTACCTGGAAAACAGAGAGTTCCTGCAGCTTGTCCTTCATGTAGTCACATCTCTGTTCCAGCACTGTGTCCAGCAGCTTCAGTCTCCCCTCCAAACCATCTAACACTTCCTCAACCAAAACACTTTCTCCATCCCATAGTTGCTCTATTCCTCCGAGCACATCCCGACAGTTACACAACTCCTCGTTGACATTCTTTACCTCCTTACTCAAACTCTGAAGAGATGAAAGCAGAGATAGTGTCAAAGAGCGTCAATGTTTCTTATAAAAAATATTTTAAGACTCTGGTAAAATGACTATGTCTGACCTCTAGGTGGCCCAGGTGAGTCTCTGAGTCATCAGATAGTAATATTGGGCCAGATACAAGCTCATTTTCAGCATTGTCCAGCCAGGAGGAAGCTGATGAAACTGCCTCATAGAGAGCTCTCTTCAGAGCATGAGCACGCTTACTGTCAGCGCCACTTGTCTGTGGGGAGGACATAAATAAATGACTATCTGCAAATAAATCCTTGATACTATTTATAGTAATACACAATGCCTGTGCAGTTTAACATCCTGTTCTTAAAGAATATGTAAATAAAAATATTCAGTGGCAGTACCTGAGGCAAGTCCTCCAAATCTTGGCTAAAGCATTCAAACAGACTTCGGGGTGATAGGATATCCTGACTCAGTTGCTCTTCTCTGAAAACTCCACAGGGGCTGGATACTGGCTGGTATAGCTAAGAGACATGTAATCATTATAATTGTGCTCTTGCAAACTATTCTAGCTCAAACTTTGAGAGATAAGGTTTTTTAAATAAAGAAAGTTGTTGGAAGCTTAATTGTGGTGACGATTGTAGCCTACATTTTGCTACATTTTTCTAATAATGAACAAAACGTGTAAGAATCATCAACTTTTGTTGGTCACAGAACTTATTTTCTGCTATTATCCAAAAGCCAATGGAAAAATCCTTTTGGGTTTTTGTCAAGGGAACCAGGGTGATGCTAACTTCAGGGTTTGCCTACAAAAATATGCCATCACTGCAGCCCTCTATTAGGGGAGGGATGGATCAGATATAACAGTCCATTCGCAAACCTCTAACATCAAAAACAAAGTTAGGGAATAGTGTTGTAGTTCATTATGTACCGTGTTACATGGCGTCTGCTTCATTGTGTTTAGTGACAGCTGCAGTTTGTTGTTAAGGTCTTTGCTCAGGTTCTCCCATCTGACTTTCATCTGATCATTTGTGCTCATGTTCTCAGGCCACTGACCATCATCCCCTTCAGAAAGTTCTGCAGGAGACCTACATAACGAAGAAAGAAGCTACTTTTGTGTCTGTGCTGAACACACTTGTCCTTGTCTTTCATAAATGACAAACAGTGTGCTTGTACATTCTCTACATGCAAACTTATAGAGGATGTACAAGTGAGCAGTACCTACCTCTCTCCATTAGGTGTTGTTCTCTGTGAGATAATTTCCTCTCCTCTAGATGCTACAGATTGCAGTAACTTCTTCTGTTCACCAAGCTGCTCCTCTAATTCCTGCATTATATGTAATGATGTTGAAAAAAAATCCAAGTAGTTTCTAGCTCATAGAATAACAGAGTATTTTATCTAAAGATGGTGTCAGTGTCAGCATATATTATTCTAGTTAAGCTGATTAATATCATGTTATTGCTCAATAGTAGTTTGATTGTCTACCCTCTGTCTTTGCACTGTGTCTTGATGCTGTTGGTTGCGTGTGGATCGCGACTGACTGAGCCAATCCATCATATTGGGGCTCTGAGAGAGAGACGAGTCTGATTCAATGTCCTCCTGCTCCTGAAGTGAGCCCTAATAAATAAAGAGATAGAAAGTTAAAGATATTAATATTTAACAAAGTTGCTGTGGTAATGATTTTTGAACATTTTAAATGATAAACATAAGTAAAATGTATTAAAAAAAAATTATAAAATCTATCACTTATAAAGGTTTGCTTATAATTTTTGAAACAAAAAAATATATATTAGGTAAAACTTTATGATTGGTGAAATTATTTTATAGAAGGTGTCCTCATAATGAACCTAGATACATAGAATTTCTTGGAAACATACACAAACTCACACACACACACACACACACACAAACAAAACATATTTTCAGTAATTAGAGGTTAAAGGTCAATCATGAATGATAATAGGAGATGGACCCAAATCAGCTTGTATAAGGCTTTTACATGTCACAAACATGTCTCATTTAAAAGAGTTTGGCGAAAATTCCAGACTTCCGCCACAATTTCTAAAAGGTCTTTGTTTCAGATGGATGTTGCTGGAGAGCAATGGAACATCCTTCACAACAATGAACAGCGCTTGGCATTCTTCTGTCCTGCTGTCCACAAAGCAACCATTGAGGCGAGGATGTGTTTTTTTGTGTTTTTAGTGGTGTGTGTGTGCAAATGTACTGACTGTCGTCTGTAACCTCCAATTGTTTTTATACTAAGTATTCATACCTTTCGCATTTTCTGTCATTCTACTAAATTATAGCTCCTCTGTGACACTTATGTCACTGTATGTTTCTTTGAGAAGTTGAATCAGTATCCCTCACCTGGATGTGGGTCTGTTTGTCTTGGAGAATGCGCTGTAGCTCCAGCAGGCTGGATTTGAGGCTGTGCAGTTTGAGGGAGAGCTGCTCAGCATCACCCCGTGTGCCGGCCTTTCCCTCCATCAGCAAACTCTCACTGTGCACTGACAGCTCAGACAGACACAGCACCTTCTGCTCGATCTCCAATAACATGTTCTAGACCAGGAACATAAGATCAGAAGACTAAATTGTTTTGATCATTTAGAAATGATTGAGCAGTGTGAACCATATTTTAGGTGCTACTAACAACAAATTAAAATCTTTTAAATAACTTTTAATTACATTAAATGAACATTAATGACATTAAATGAATATAATCAGGATTTGGGTTTGGTTAACCTATTCTTTTCAAGTTGTTTGATTTCAGAAAAATTCTCTTTTCTTCTCATCTTAAGGAACAAAACTCTTAACAAAACTTAAATACAATAAATCTTTTAGATGGGTTTACCATAAATATAAATTTGTAAAGATAAAAAAAACGAAGTTCACTGTAACTAAATGGATTTGTTTGCTTTCGGATATTCAGACACATGTAAAAACAGAATGTTCAGAATGTGTTTGAAAAAAAATACGTAAACAGGAGACGTGTATGCAGTGACTGATAATCTTCTTAAGCTGCTTAACCTAGTCTTTAGACATCTAGATCTTTACCATACTACATGCACACTAGTCCAGAGAAGTTAGCATACTTCTAAGAAAGAAAATAATCAATACATTTTAAAAATTTTTGTGGTGGACCTGCAGGGTAGCTGGAACTGAATGCTGGTTAATAGTGGAGAGAGCCAGTGGCATTCAATGAGGAATGAGCAAACATTAACAGCAGCAAGCTAAAGGTCAGGGCCACCCTGACTTCACACAAAGAATCTAACTTTCAGGTTAAAGGTTAACTTGATACCTACAGCCCTTTAATCAAAACACAAAAGACACACACGTGTGTATTCGTGTGTCTCCTTGAAGAATTGCAGACATGCACTGTGGGACGTCCCATGACTGCAGGGAAGAAGAAGCCCCTAATTCTAATGACCAACAGAACGGGACAAAACACACAGCTAATCAGATTTACTTGCGGCCCACTCTAGTGACTCCAGACATTATCAGCTAGCAGAATCCGATGAATTGACTGTTTATATGCCACTGAAAATCAATCATGGTTTTAAATACTTTATCATCTACAATAAAGGACTGGCTTTTCAAAAACTATACAAGTGCTCAGAAACTATGAAAACGGTCATCTAAAATAAAATGAAATAAAAAAATTGCATTTAAAAATCACCACAGTGCAGATTAACCAAATAAATCAGTATTTTATTAATTATTTGTTTATTGATAAAGTTGTTTCTTTGCAATGAACATGATTGTTAAGTCGTTCTTTTCAAAAAGTGTGACATGTCCACCATTGAACACTGTCTGAAAAACAATAACTTCAGCAGTTTTTTAATCAGCTTCCCATAAAAATATGTTGATACATGTTATGGACCAATATTTTCAAGAATATTGTGGCATGAATATTTTCTTACATTTCCCAGCCCTAGGCTTTTACCTGGCAGTCAATCAGCTGTTCCTCCATGTCCATGTCCTGTGGGTGTGGCTGGAGAGTGGAGCTCAGTGTGGCACGTGTGCTGAGCAGCCAGTTGTCAAGCTCCTCTGCCTCACTATGGTAATGCTGTAGCGCTTGTTCCTGCCTCTGTTCTTCTAACTGCTCGCTTAATCGCTCCTGCAGGACAGAGAATTAGTTTAGGCTTGTCTGTCATTTGGTTTATAATCTGCAATTAGTGCTTTTAAGTAGAGAGATGTCCTGATAGTTAAACCAAAAGACTAAAATAATTACTAGGCCACACGACAATTTGAAACGAACAGCATCTGCTAAACAACAGTTCAGTCAGGACCACTCTGTTTGATTAAGATTATTGTAGAGGTCCTGAACATTATTTTGGCAGCAGGTTTTGCTCTGAAGGGTTCAGATTCTGAGCTGTCCACAAGCAAACCTCACTGAGGTTTGAAACCCCCCAAAGCCTAATGCAATTACCATAATTATTTATATGCAACAGATATAAAATTCCATGCAAAAGTGATACAGGTCTGTAAATGAGACTGGACAAGATTAAGCAACGATTAGCTAATAGATGATTTCCGTGGACAAGATGCTAAGTGATCATGTGCCTGTATAAGTAAGAGTTGGGGATGGAGAAGGGTAAACGCATGTCTGTCGACAGCCTAAGGCAAGTGTGAGTACAGATGAACTTATATCTCTTATTTAATTGTAGTGGGAGGAGTTTCAATTAGCTGAGCGTCAGCTGATGCTGGCTGTCACGCCGTGGTCTGCCTGAACTACGCTTGAGCTCCATTTGTCACTCAAACTACATTTCAGTCAGGACTACTCTGTTTGATTAAGTTTATTGTAAAGGTCCTGAACATTATTTTGGCAACAGGCTTTGCTCCGAAGGGTTCAGATTCTGAGCTGTCCACAAGAAAACCTCACTGAGGTTTGAAACCCCCAACACAATGACATAGTATGTGCAATTCATGATCAATCAGGGAGAACAGCTCCCTGAACGGTTGGGAGGTGGCGTGCCTTGATATTTAAATGGAGTAGCTCCATACTCTGCCTCTGTCCCCCCATCAGTGACCAGTATGCTCACAACTAGATAAACTGCTCCTCAATAAGCTGTCTTTGACCATCAGTGGAACACTGGTCTGTGCACCCTCCACTCTCATGCATCAGTCTTCATCTAGGCCCTACTGATTCTCTGTCCAATCTTACTTTTGTAGATGCTCTCTTGTCTCAGCACAGTGGAGATAGCATATTTCAATTATAATCGGGAATAATGCTGTTCTCTGGTAAGGCGACTGGTGAGAGTATTAACAGAAAACTGATGTACATCAGACAAAATTTTCCATGAGTCCATGAGAGGGAAGAATGATGCTCAATTTAACCAGATCAAGCCACTTATACTGGTCGATGCGGTGAATTGTGAGTTCAAGATCACGAAACTGAATCTGAATTGAAATTCATGTGGGGAACAATCCTTTTCATCATGATGAACTAGAAGGCTATCTTAAGCGAGTATCTGTGCAACAATTTAAATTTTGAAGCTGTCGAGCAAGTGTCTGGCACTGAACTAGAAGCGAGTTTCTGTGCGACTAAGCGCATGTCTGTGCGACAGATGAAGACAAGTGTGAGAACGGATTAACTTACATACCTTATTTAATTGTAGTGGGAGGAGTTACAATCAGCTGAGCATCAGCTGATGCTGGCTGTCACGCCGTGGTCTGCCTAAACTACACTTGAGCTCCATTCGTCACTCAAACTACATTACGCAAAATAATCAAAATAACATGCCAAAATCTTTTTTTGCTACTATTTATCAGCCATATCCATTTCTCTGCATGCTGTTATTCCTGCTCACCTCCAGAAGTTGGCGCTTTCCGGAGGCCTTCATGTGGATGGTGGCCATGCGCTCTCCTAGCACAGTGAGGGTTGACTGCAGGGCCAGCTGGTCTCCGGCATCTGCCTCCAAACTGTCCTCATCCAACTGTAGCTCTTGGGAGAAGCAGGTCTGCAGTGCACTGATCTCATCCTGGAGCATTAGGATCTCATCCATCAGAGCCTGAAGAACAACCACCAATCAGGAAACTGCTTTAATTCAATTCTGTTTTCATTAGTAAGTTGATTTGCTCTAGTTGTAAACAGTAAAGCTACATTAAAAGGCTAAATGCCACGGAAATGAAGATACTTCTAGGTAAGAGATTAGTTTTAGACACAGGAGAAGTTGGTAATCTAGAGGGTAACCCTGTCCTCTGGTTCGTATCACTAGTCCAGCTGTAGGCTTGAGTTTTTATGTGATCTAGCTTTAATGCAGTCATCTTGCTTCATCTGATCCTCTGTCTCTCTCACCTGGTGGGCGGCCATCTGGCTCTCTGGACTCTTGCTTGGCTCCAAGCCTTCGTTTAGTGCGGTCTCAATGGACTCCATCTTTGTGGAGACAGATTGCAGGGTCTCCTGATAGTGCTGCTGCCTCTCCAGAGCTTCATATAGGCTCTTCTGCTTCTCACTGATCTGTAAATAAATGTATATTAACCAACAGAAGACGTACTTTGGATTTTGTAATGTGAGAAGCATCTATGGATATGCACCACATTCTTCAAAGTCTCCCATGAACGCTGTAGGTCGTCCAGGTTAGCTGAGGCGGCTGACTCCATGGAGGGGTCATACAGCTCTTGGAGTGGAGCTCTGCTTAAAGGAGCTCGCCCTGAACCCTACGAAAGACGTTACATCATGAGAGTGTGTGCATGCATGCATAAATAATAAACTAAATTGTGCTGGTCCTCTTAAAATACAATAAAACAGTAGTGATACTTATGCGGGTTTCTGCCTGAATTTTTCAGATGTTGCACTCATACCCAGTAACATGATTACACCAAATGGTTAACCATGGGTTTTTCCAGATGCTTAAACACATAAAGAATCTGTGCTAACCAAAACATCTTTGTCACTCCCTTAGGCCATGTTCAAATCTGTGTCAACTACAGCTCATTACATGTGCATATAATCATTTAAAAAAAAAACGTCAGAATCAGTCCAGGACATACAACCAGGACATACAACCTGGGGGGCTTGTATGATTCTAAAAAGAGGATGGGGGTGTTTTGGATCTTTGGTTTAACATCACGTAAATTCACCCATTTCTCCAAAAGTAAGTCACCGTTAAACTAGGAGAAGAATAGAGTGAACTTTATAGTTAACTACACAATGTGTACCTATATGAATAAGACACGTTGTCAGATTTTAATTGAAAGGATTATTGCCGCTTTCCTTAGACACCAGTGTATTTAACAAACTCACAAACATCAGTGTGTATTTAACAAATGTCTTTTTTGGTAGTAATTAATTTAAATGTCTGAATAATTTTTATGCGGTTGAAAACACTGAATAGCGCCAGACAAAGCGTTTGATTTTAGCAGTGAATGTTCTAAATACACCAGTAATGGTCTGCATCGAATAGTTAAAATCGACACATTTTGGGGGGTTGGAGGGGGTCAAATTGAATCTGAGGTGGCACAAATCATATCCGAGGGGTGCCCCTCAGTTGAAATCGCATTCAGTTTAGATTGTTTTCCGCAATTTTTTTCGTATTCTGGGGGTGGGTCCTTCAGATTATTGCAGGGGGGGCTTTTTACATTATAAAAAAACTTCACATTATTACTGTTTTTACTGCAACCCCAAACTGTTGAACAGTGATGGATATATTATATAGTAGAATATACACTACTGTATAATACACACAATATATTCTTTAGAAATGTCCATGGTCTTTAGGATAGATTCAAAACCCCCCCCCCCCCGACGCTGGGCCTGGTCAGAATAAAAATTGTTTTCTATTGCTCCTCAAGAAAAAGTCAGCAGAAAAATAGAGGGACTACAGTAATGGCTGCTCAAATTCAGCATTTAAAAAATATTAAAAGAGCAACAGTTATTTTACATTATAAAAAAACTTCACATTATTACTGTTTTTACTGCAACCCCAAACTGTTGAACAGTGATGGATATATTATATAGTAGAATATACACTACTGTATAATACACACAATATATTCTTTAGAAATGTCCATGGTCTTTAGGATAGATTAAATCTGAAGTGTGCAATTTCTGTGCCACTTGTGGATCAAAGTGAAAAAAGGCAAAAAATAATAACTACTAAATGCTTCTATCTACCATTGGTTGGACAGAGAGATACTGTCGTCCTGCCCTAAGTTAATTTCTTAATTCAGTTCTGTTGTATCAGGCTGGTTGAAAAGCTCAAACAAACAGAGAAATGTTCTGAAAGCATTGAAGAGTCACAATGTTTACATTTTTCAAGGAAATCAACCTTACTTAGAATTGTATCTGCATATTAAGATGAGATAGAAGAAAGTATGTTAAAATAAAAAATACAAACAACACCTCTACATTTCCAGGGAATAATTTTTTTTCAGATATTTCCAGGTTTTCCATGATCGTGGAAACCCACAGACTAACATTTGTATCCAAATCAAGAACAGAGCAGTGCCTACTGTATGAAAGTGATTGGTTAAGTTTAAACTGAGTTAAATTAGGTTAGTGGCTGATCAGGGATAAGTTGATTAAATGTGATAAGGTTGGCAAGGGCTAGCAAGGTATGGGTTAGAGCCACGGGGTACCTGAGAGGTTTCAGCGTTAGGCCCGGGTGAGGGCGATCTGCAGGCGGGTGGAGAGGAGACCTCGCTGTTGGTGCCCTCCTCACCAGACTCCTCTGTGACCGGAGAGAGGAGAGTATGGCAACGGCCTGCCGTCATCTGACCATTAAAGAGCCAAAGAGGCAGAGGAAGAAAGAGAAAGATACATAAA
The DNA here is from genome assembly GCF_001515605.1 of Sinocyclocheilus anshuiensis. NCBI lineage: Eukaryota > Metazoa > Chordata > Actinopteri > Cypriniformes > Cyprinidae > Sinocyclocheilus > Sinocyclocheilus anshuiensis. The sequence continues at coordinate 2,357,685 of NW_015552582.1, read as the reverse complement.
GAGTGAAACAGGAGTAAAGCACCAAAAGAAGAAGAAAACCAGAGGAAGAATATTAGGGTGCTGGAAAAAGTACACTACCATTCAAGTTTGGGGCTGGTTATAATTTTTAAAAATGTTTAAAAAAATTCCTGTGATGGCAAAGCTGAATTTTCAGCAGTCATTACTCCAGTCTACATTGTCACATGATCCTTCATAAATGATTGTGATATACTGAACTGTCTTCAAGAAAAATGTCTTATTATTATTAAAGTAAAAAAAAAACATAAAAAACAATAAGACCCTGCAAAGCAGCACCCAAGAATTACAGACAGACTACATTTGTTATGACTAGCCATGACTAAGCCCTTCACAGACCTCTCGTCATGATAAAGGAATGAACCGGGTCAGGAAATTGGTCAGAGGATATGCACAGACTCACTGTAAAAATACACTAAGATGGCATACAATAATGAATTGTGCTAGCCTGCATAAACTAAAGTAATCTGAACCAAACCATTGGAGCTCTCCACCATTAGGCTAAATTTAGATCTAGATACAATGACTGCTGAACTACTGCAAAGCTACACCCCTTTCTCTGTAAGTCAGTAAGGACTGAGCGACACAGCTGGAGCTGAATTGTTGGCGGTTAATGTGGAATCCAGCCCTGATCATGACTGATGCAATGTAGTGAAACCGTACGGCCCAACTAAAGACAACTAATGTTGACAAAGTCAAGGCCATCTAACACACTCATCCTGTTTCCTCTTTCGGCAACAAACAACAGCAGGGATGTACAATGTAGAGGCACATACAACCCTGTGGGAGAAATAAGAGACCCATGGGATGCTCGTCTGACAGTGAAAGGAAAAAGAGCACCCAGCACACCACGCCCAGCCCTAACATGTGTAAATGTAAATCACTCACCATGAAAACAGAGGGGTGTGCTGGTGGGTGTTCGGGCATCTCTTCCTCCTCATCCTCCAGCTCCTCCAACCCATCGGAGAGTCCATCAACCTCGCTGACTGTCAGAAGCATGGTAGCATGTTTGGCTTTCACAGTCAACATCTTACACTTGGAGTTCAAGGCCGAGATCTGCTCCTGGTATCCTTTTATCTTCAGGGCCAGTTCCTGTCACAATGACACATTACGTTATTATTCCACCAAGGTCCACGCGTTTGGTTTAAGTCCAAATATACGTCCTGGATTAAGTCCCATAGATGAGGTGTGAAAAGGGGGTTAATGCAGAGAGCGGCACCAGCGAGCTGAGCTGAGAAATTCCCCCTCTCTGTCTGTTTGCAGTAGAAAAAACGGTACAGGCGAGCAATCACTCAGTCAGAGGCATTTTGAGCTTGTAGCCAATCAGAGCACCGTGGGAGAAGGACGACAAGCCCAAGCCTTCAGGCAACGGCGAACGTGATTGGCACAGAGCTCGGCCAACTGGATAGAGTGGGAGGAGAGAAGAGAGAGGAAGAACACTCCCTCCCCCAAACTGGCCAACTCACACTCATACAAACACAAAGACCTCGGGAACAGGAAATGAGCTCAGTGAGAGGGGCTATTCCCCCCTCCTGTTTACTTCTTTTCCTTCCTTCCCTTTACTTCCTCTCCTTCCACCAATCCCGAAGCTGTTTTCCTAACAAACAAAAGAACTGGGCGCGAGCGTAAAACTGAGGGGAGGAAGGGGCTCACATTAAAGATTTTGTACGGCCCATGGAGTCCCCCTCCCGGCTTTCTCTCTCTTTAACTGTCATTCTTTCACAAACACACACAGACAGGCCAGTCTCTGGTAATGAGAGAAAGCTGCAGCTGCAGCACTCTGCTCTGCAGAGGAAATAACCCTGGGTGATAAAGCCACAGCTGCCACCCCAACTGAACTAACTCAACTACTAATAAAACACGAGGATGTGAGATTCAGTACAGGTTTAGGTTTATTTTTATTTGGTGTGTTTAAAACTGGCTCTTGGTGGCTTTAGGGCTGCGCGATTTGGGCAGCCCTAAAAAATCTATTTGCAATTTTTCTGAAACAAATTGTGATTGTGATTTAAAATGCGACATTTAAAAAACTCCACGTTTACTGTGCTTGTTTGTAGGGCTGCACTATTGGCCAAATAATGTGTGATTATATATTAATATTACTATAAAATGTTAAAAACAATAACTTGTTAAAAACTGTAAAATTATAATATTAATACTTATGGCTGTTTTAATCCCTTCATTCAAACGATAAACCATTTTGGTGAATTGTGCAGCCCTACTTGCCTTCATGTGTGTGAATGTGTTTGTGTGTGCAAATGTAAAGAAACAGAGCAAAAGGGCGTGAGAGAAAGAAAGAATTTGATGCCACTCAGGACAAAACAGATTGAGGTCAAAGATCAAAGAACTACTTTTATACCCATTGAGAAAAGGCTAGGAATTTATGGCCTGACTCATTCCAACCGAATGAAGGTCGACTAGCAAAGCAATATGGTGAGTGATAGCTTAGACAACACGCCTGCAATGAATTGGGACTGACTGATGCACCAAGCAAGAATGATCATAACAGATACCACTGCTTACTTAAAGAAACAGTGTTTAAAACATACAAATTACTCCTTAAGCATCTATATTTGTGAAAATATAAAGTATGAAAGAAGGATGTCCTTCCTCACCTCATGATGTTGTATCTGTGTCTGAAGCTCCTGTATGTTTCCTGTAGCAACAGGGCCATCCTGAATAACACGGTGTGCTTCTTCAATAAGTCTCTGTAGGTTCTTGACTTCCTGTTCGTATTGCTCATACTGCACCAAGGCCTCCTGGGGGAATGAGAAGAGAGATGCTAAATGAGCCATTAAAACCCCAAGTGCCCAGCCCCATGACCCTGCTATACGAAACTATGCAGATACACTGAAGGGGACATTTTTTCCATTTATAATGTTAATAGCTTAAAGGTTAGCTCATATCAGCATAAAAGTTTAAATGAAAGCCTGAACTGAAAAATCAATATAAATACCTTTACATAAGAATACGCTGTAATCTGTGTGCAGATACCTGTAATATATTGCACTGTTGAATGGTATTGTGTTGGAGTTGGCTGCTCTCTTGCTGCAGACTTTGTGCAGTAACACATAGCAGTAATGCTGCAATTACGTCCTCTGGCAGCCGGAGGGCACTCTGACACATCTGCATAGCCTGCACCTGCTGCTTGAGACCCTCCATCTCTGACAACAGGAGCTAAGCAACAAATATTCAACATTAGTTTGATGGTACCAGTGATAAAATCAGCACATGTGATTTTCTTGTCAGTACACAGAAAAATCGTTTTTTAATTATTTTTTTTATTACTAATCAGTATTTCGGTCTTGATTTCTGGTCTTGAAAAATATTGAAACATTCTTAAAACAATATACATTGTAAGCAGTCAATGTCAATGTAATGACTGCATTTGTATCTGACAGTATACGATAAATGAGATAAATCAGAGGAATGAAGAAATGTGTTAGTAGAAGTTATTAAGAGTGAGCGGTGTACCTGTCTTTGAGTCAGCTGTTCTCTGAGACTGAGACGTGCCAGATCAGGGGAGGCCAGAGTCTCCTGTACTCTCTCTATGGACTGATGGAGGCTCTTCACATCACTCTCCAGTCTCCCCAGGTCCTAAACAGAGAAACACACAGTAAGATCATTGTGTTCAGCTCAATGTCAATTTGGCTTTACAGAGACAAATATTTGTATATTTTATTAAATATTCCATTGGGTATGCTTTCATGGTGTGTAATTTCAAGCAGCATCAAACTCAATTGCAAAAATAATAATCATTTTTAAAAGGATTCAAAACACTTTCAGGCTGCTGTTCAATAGTCCCACTATTAGCATTTTAACACTGAAAAATTGTACAATTGAGGAAAAAAGAAGAAGAAAGGAGAATGATAAAAGAGCCTGTAAGAGTGATGCTATGATACACAGGGGATTGATATATCAGCATTTGGCAGAATAAAAGCACCTGGTTGATTAATAACAGAAACACTAGCTCCCCTTTGTGCCGTTTGGATATACACTATCAGTCAAAAATGTTTGAACAGTAAGATTTTTAATGTTTTTTAAAGAATTGTCTTCTGCTCACCAAGCCTGTATTTATTTGATCCAAAATACAGCAAAAGCAGTAATATTGTGAAATATTTTTACTATTAAAAAGAACTGCTTTCTATTTGAATACGTTTTAAAATGTTATTTATTCCTGTGATTTCAAAGCTGATTTTTTAGCATCATTACTCCAGTCTTCAGTGTTACATGATCCTTCAGAAATCATTCTAATGTTCTGATTTGCTGCTCAAAAAACATTTGTATTTCAGATCAAATAAATGAAGGCTTGGTGAGCAGAAGAGAATTCTTTAAAAAAAACATTAAAAATCTTACTGTTCAAAAACTTTTGACTGGCTTCGGGTATTGAAAAACCCATTTCAGTCCACAGCACCACTAATTCAACAGTGAGACTGCAGGTTAAATCATGTGGGGACTCAGAACCAGAGGAGTTCACAACCCTGCTAAATCACCACAGTGCCCCTGAGCAAGACACTAAAGCCCTTTAACTTCAGAGTGATTTACTTCAGAGAATGTCTGCTAAATGATAAGACTTAAGCCCACAAAATACAAGCAGCTCAAGTGGGCCTAAAATTGTATAAAGTGGTGCTTTAAACCAAATCAATGTAATTCTCCAGCGAACAATGAATAAAATACAGAGCACAGGCATTATTTGGCAAAATTCCACAGTGTGCACTATATTGGTGGTCCTGGTTTTCCAAAGTCGGGCAGTAAAGAAGGAGAGCAAGGATGAGGAATCCAAAACAAACAAATAAATAAATAAACTGACATGCACAACTATATAGGAAATTGGTTTCCTGGGACAACCGTTAATTATATAGGCCTGGGCGATAAAACGGTATCGATATTTATCGACAGTACACCCTCTTCGATAATGATAGAAAAAAATGTTCGATATTGCGCACGATATAGGCACATGCTATGAGTGACGCAGACTGCACACACAAACACGTGCTGAATTGAGTGCTGTGCCTGCCTGTGATGAGGAGAAGAAAAAATAATAATATTAGTCGAATTTAAAATAAACATTTGCATTTGACTGCAAAATGTTTGATTTATATGAGTTAATTTAGACGTAATGCACGTTTTTTTATACAGTTATTTCCTTTACGTTGGCAATTTAATGTGCTGCATTATTTTGCTCATTGCGCCCTCCTGTGGCCTCGAGAGACAAGCCAAAAGTTTCCTTCAGACCTATTTAATCTGCATATAAAACATTAGAAATTTTATTTTGTGTTTGACTGTTAAAACAAAAAATATTTGTCGTTTGTCTCAATAAATTGGGTTAATTTAAAAATACAGTGGTTAAATTTAAACGTTTTTTTCTATTGCTCTTTGTTTTAAAAAAGGTTATAAAAAATGTCAATAATTATCGATACCGAACGATATGAAACATTATATTGTTGATACATTTTTTTAGCTATATCGCCCAGCCCTAATAAATATAGATAACAACAGATTATACAAAAATATTTGACTGCAGAATTTCAGACATATAATCAGTCAAATACACAAGTCATCTAGAAAAATCTCTATACCATTACACACACAAAAACCGAAAAGCGAGTCTCATTTAAACATTTGCTGAAACCTTTACATTTTAAAATTAAAAGTTATAAATCTGCTCTCTAATAAAAAATGGAAGCACATAATCCAATTTCTTCATGGCACGATGCCAGTTATATAGTTATGGCATGCATTAAGCCAGACATTTTATGAGGAGTGAGGACTAATTCATGGGCACAAATTTTATGCACATTTCTGATTGTATGGTTTAAGATAAAACTATAAAACAATGTTAAGTTAAAGCAGTGTGGTGAGCATACGGCAATTTCATGAACAAACATCAATTTCGTTCAGCAAAGAAGCTACAGAACGATGAAGAATTACATTGCTAATCTAACTGGCAACTAGATGGCAATGTCTTTCTAAATATACAGCAGACTTGAAGCTTGACCAGACTCAAGCAGTGATAGTGCAGGTTTTTTTTTTAATTTGCTGAGATGACATTATAATAAAATGGAAAAATCATCATAAAGGTGTTTACAAAACTGAAAATGAGACACTGACCCTTTACCGTAATTCTATTCAGAATGACACGTCACAGAAAAAATATTAACTAGAGCCAAAAAGACCATGGGCACATGCACGGCCCACTGCAATACTCTTAGTTTTTCATTATAATACTTTTATGTAGTGTGACATGCTGCTATGTATAACCTTGGCTGCGTCCTGTAGCATCAGGAGTCTTGTTTTGGCTCTCTGCTGCAGCTCTTCAGCATGTCTGCTCAGTTCTGCCACCTGCTGGTGGAGAGCATCTGTCTGGACCACCTCCCCCAGCAGTCCCACCCTCTCCACCAGACCATCAAACACTCCTTGGAGATCTTGCCACTCTTGCAATAAGGCCTGATTGAGATATATCACAAAATAACATTACATTTCTACCCCAACAGCCACTGAATATTCTGAGAAACTGTGATCTGATCTGGCTAAAGCAGATGTCACCACCTGATGGTGTTGGATTTGCTCTTGCATCTGAAAGGCTGGACTCCACATGATGTTGGCTGAAACCACAGTCTCTGCTTTTTCTGTCCAGTTGAGAGTTAACGTCAGCATTTCATTAAATTCTTCAAAGTTCTTTTCTGCCTAAAATAGAGAAAAAGGTCAATTTGTTGAATGAATTTTAATAAAAAAATAATCAAATTTGAAGATGAAGTTTCAACAAACAGAACTGCAAAAATAATCATTGCTTTTAACCAGGTTTCCCCAAATGCTGACCTTCTGAAGGCATGTGGTCCTTCCCTCTGCCAGTCTGCTGGTCTGAGCATGGAGCTCAGTCAGTTTACTCAGGCTGGAGCAAAGCTGTTTGGCTAGGAGAGGATTTTGCTCACCAAACTCCTGCACTGCCACATCTAGCTCAGACAGAGCACGACCACACTCATCTAGCTCCTCAAATAGAGTCTGGATTAATAGAGAAAGAAACATAGAAAAAATATGTTTAAAGTTGCAAATATGCAAAGATGAAAGTGTTATCGTGAAAAAGTGAAAAAGTTTAAGTGAAAGAACTTAAAATACTTAAATGAAAACTGCCTTGGCAACTAATTTGAATAAGCTGAAGTACTAAAATGACAAACTAAAATAAACCTAAATATAAATATATAAAAAAAAACATTAAGAATGACAAAAAAAAATTACTCAAGCTATAAATAAAGACTATAATCATACATAACACTAAAATAACACTGCCTTGTTATGAATTCCACTCATCGTGATATATTTAGAAATCAGGTTGCACAGAAGTCATTCTAAAGTACACTTCTGTCATCATTTACACTGTGCATTTCAGTAATCAGGGCAGAGTCTGTACCACAGCTTCCAAAGACTGTGCAGTATTCATACCTCTGTCTCCTCTTTAGCCTCCTCAACATCCACAGCCTTCTGCTTGAGTTTCAAAGAGATGAGTTTGACTTTCTGTGAGATATCCTGAAGTCTGGAGTTAAAGTCTTCTTTAATATCTCTGCTATGTTGGACCTCTCTTTCCCGTGCATGCACCTGAGCACATAAAAAATAAATAGGGAAGTGATAAAGAGACAAATTTTCAGTAGTCAAAATCAATACCAGTTACTGGTTTTCTGTTTTTTTCTTTTAAACCAAATTAGACTGGTCTTTTTGGCTGCATTTACATTGCAATGCCTACTGCACAGTAGACTTGTGCCGGTATTTGGTAATGCGATATATCACGGTAATGAACGTGCACGGTATTGTTATCGTGGGCACTTCTAAATACAGTGAATAATTATATATAATAAATTATTCAGAATTTTGAATGCATTTTAAGAATACTTTTCCCATAAACTGGTCAAAATGCACAACACCGCTGTATGCTGTGTGAAAGAAGCGCAAAGTTATTAAACCTGTTATACTGTATTATGACAGCACTTTTTTTAAAAACTGGTCTTATTGTAAAGGTCTTATTGTAAAGTGATACCTATTGGTCTTTATAGTTCTTTTGCACTTTAATCTGTGTAAAACTTAACTTTATACATTTTTCTGTATTGCTTTATTGCATTTAAATGTTCAGTTATTTTTGTTATAAGAAAAAGTTATTAAACCTGTTATACTGTATTATGACAGCACTTTTTTTAAAAACTACATTTCAATATCGTGATAATACCGTATACCGTGATAAAAGCATTAGCAATTAATCGCAACATGAAAATTTGATACCGGCATATCCCTACTGCACAGATCTTACATTTTGACACAAATCATATTTTTACATGTCTACATTAATCCCTCACCAGAATTCACTTTGTACCTGTATTCTTGACATTCCTAGAATGAATGAAGGTACCTGATCTTCTGCAGAACCCAGAGCCAGTGTAACCTCTGCCAGCTGGGTGCTGATCTCTGAAGGAAGGGTGGCCTTGAGGTCCTGGTATTTCATCTGCTGGCGATCTGCAATCTGCTCAAGGTTCTGGCGGTGAGACCGCATGCCTCCATGAGCCGTCTAGCAGAAACCACAAAAACATACCATACTTATCATCAGTAAAGTAAACTGGGTTGTAGGATGTTAGAATGCCAGTACTATCTGCATCTCCTACACTGTATAAGGTGGTTTGCATTACCTCCAGGTCAGTGAGCAGGTTATCCAGGTCTGCAGTGGGGCTCAGCAGCAGCCCCTGGGTATCCTGAATCCAGCCTTTCAGCAGGCCCAACTCCCTCACCACTTCCTCTCTCTCCCGCAGCTCCACCTGCACCTGCTGCCTGCTAGCACACACCTGCTGCAACAGACTGAGGGAGAAAAAGATACATATTATGCAAATGATAGAAGATGTAAAAGCAAATGAGAGAAAAGTAGAGTTGGAAATTTTTCTAAAATTACTGGAATTGGTTTCATGACATTTGGTTTGGTTAGCATTTTTCTGCAGATGTTTTCAAGTGTTAATGAAACATTAATCGAACTGAAAAAGTTACTGTTGTCTCTACAATTTTATAACTAAAACATTTAGTGGATTTATTACCTGCTCTTGAGCAGTAGGACAGACAGAATGACAGATAGAGCAGAACAGACAGGCAGACAGACAGAAATTCATACTCGTCATATTTCTCCTGAATGCTCTGAATTTCCAGCAGACATGGACTGTCTTGGTTGTGTTTGCTGTCTGTGGTGGATGCAGCGGCATGAGGATGGAGGAACAGGTTGAGCACATGGTGTCTGAGGAGGGTCAGGGCGCTGCTCTCTCTTTCCACCTCTCGACTGAAGGAATCATGGTACTCCAGAAGGCTGTGTAGGGCTGCCATACTAGAGGCTTTTTCCACCATGTTGTCAGGAACACGACTGTGCAGGTCCTCACAGACAGCTCGCATTTTCTCCAGCTAATCACAGAGAGATGTGGAATTGGTTACTCCAACAGATTCTACAGCTGTTAATATGTGCTACTGTTATGCTATAACATTTATTTTATTGTTAAAATTTTTTTATTGTTTATGTTGTTCTTTTTATGTATATATTTTTTAAATATTTAAATGTTCAGTTGCCATGTTAGTGATGTTACAAGTTTTGAACGTTCATTCAGATTCATGTAGATATAAAAAATACTATTTTTAGATTCAATCAAAGTGAGTCATTAAGAATTAATGCAGTGTAATTTATCCCTGGTTTGTCATTTATTAAACGAAAGGAGAAGATTCAGACATCAGTAACTGCGGACATCAAGGAACTCTTAATAATGAATTATTGATGAAACTGATTAAAAAAGCAAAACAAACTCTACTCTCTCTGTGCTACATACAGCTTTGCAAGCAACTGACTCATTCTTACTGAGTGATGTCATATCCTCAGCTGAATAATGAAACAGGCTTAGGTCACAAAGAAACTACACAGAATAAGTGTGCACTGCCAAAAATGAACAAGAAACAGTTACTGCTAACATGCTACTGATATGGATGTCTGGATAGCAATGTCTCTTCAATAATCTTTTGTATATTAAAGTATTCATGTTGAATAATCTGATATATAAAAAAGTAAATAGAGTGTGTTACACAGCATATCCCTCCATCAATGATGTCATTTCCTGTGATAGCAACAGAGATTTATGGGAGAAGTGGTGAGTTGGCAACTTCCATGTTGGGCTATTTTTGTATGGACTGTCATTGCCAAGCATTACATCATTCTCAGGCCATTGCCGGCAACTGATGCTCTTGTCTGATCACAGAACCACAGCCAAGATTTATTCAGCTCTACTACAGTGTCTCACTGCTTACAGAATAACTGCTTTTACTGTTTATGTTTTTTTTCGTCTGTTTATTTACTTAAAAATATACTATTCGGGCATCAATCAATCATTTTATGGCATTTTGCCTGCTTATTCAATCAAGTATTGTATCTGATTGCACTATTGCATTCGTTTGATTACATTCTCTGACATGCAGAATCATATAAAGAGTATCTTAGTGTAATGAGTTGAGAGTGTCTATCCATGAAGCTTCCCTACCTTCTCCCTGGTGCATCTCCAGTTACATGCAGAGTCCTGGAGGGCTTTCACCTGAGCTCGAGCAACACCGAACAACCGAGTCCACCGATGGCTCAGTGAACAAACTGACTGAGAAATAGTGTCTTTTATGGCAGGCTGAACAAACTGTGCTGCTTTAACTTTTAGTCCATTCAGTGCATCTTCAAGACCCTGAACTTGTGACATAATATTCTGTAGAAAAGAAGAAATAAGAAATATTTAGAAAAGCTGCAACACCCAATTTAAAGTCAATGTATAAGAAGTAGACAATGAAACACATGCTTAGTCATAAACCTGGTATAAACAGTGCTTGTCTTCAGCATCTTGTTCAGAGTTTGCTCTGGCAGTTGTGAACTCCGTCATCCTTTTCTCTACTTCATTCATCTGCCTGATAACTTCATCTGTTTCATCTTGGAAGGATCTCCACTGAGTTATGCTTCTAACAAAGAAATAAAGTGACGAATAAAGTGTGCAACAGGCAGATACAAGTTTGGGTCTTGTGCGCCTTATTTAAATCTATTTAAATATCCAAATAACCTCATTAGCATTACCGTTGCAAGTTGTCTTGATGTTGTTTTAGCTGCTCAAAGACCTCTGTGCCCTTATGATAAGACTCCTCACAATGTTGCTGGATTTGCTTCATTACAGTAGGGCTCAAAAAGTCACCCATTTGAGGAACTAGATCTTGCATTTTTTGCATCGTACCCTTGACAGATTGTTCCCGGCCTGTTATATTTTCTAATTCCTTGAGGCAGTCTGAAATTTTCTCCAGGTCTACCTCTTGTGGGGCCTGCTTAAGTAGAGCACCAGTGTCCTCAAACCACTGCTGGACAGTTTGCAAGGAATGGTGGTATCCTTGGAGCAGCGACAGAATAGACTGCAAGGCCACCTGAGGAAGCACATCACAATTTAAAGAAACATTAAGCTAGCCTTCAGTATTTTATTACTCAGTCAGAAAACATAGGCGGACTGTCAGGAATTAATAATACCTTACCTGTTTGGTGTTGACAGCTTGTTGTAGATCACCCTTTAGTTTTGGAATATCCATTAAAGTGGTTTCAAAGATTTTTGGAAATGGCTTTTGATCGTTGATGTACTTCTGTTTCTCTTCATTAGTAACATATTCTAATACTCTAAACCTAGATTTCATTTCTTCTTGAAGTGCTGACAGTGACCTGACCTCCTCCTGCACAAGGAGGAGCACAATCTCAATTTTTGCTTCTTCAAACATTAATGGACATCTTAATCGATCCCAAAGACTCTTGAGCCAGTCTATTGATACTTTAATATCAGTTTGAAAATCCTTATTTCCCATAAAACCTCTCTCACATTCTTCTGTGTGTGTATTAATCTCTTGCTTTAAAGTAAGAAGTTGTTCCTCCCTGAAGATAACCTGAGTCTTAAGGGTCTTTGAGTCATTTTGTGCTTTGAGACCCTCTGGATAGGAACTAACCTCTTCAAGAAATCTTGATAGGTTGTGTAGTGTAGATAATCTCTCCATGGCATCTGTCTCCTCATCTCCTTCGGAGTCTAGTTTGCCAAGCTGTCCCTTTAATCTAGTAATGCTATAGTCCATTTTCTCAATAACTGTTCGATGGTCATTTAATAATTTTAATGTTTTCCTTAATTCTTTCATCTTACACTCGATCTGCTGGTTAAGACTGTCGTGGAGATAAACTAGCTGGTCAATGACTTCAGGAGCATATGGCTGACCCATGACAAGATAATCCTGAGTTTTACCCCTAAGATCTTTCATTCCCTGAAAGAGATTTGCAAGACCTTTCATGAGATCTTCATAACTGCTGTGCAATCTTTCTCCCTCTTCTAGGCTTTGGTTGGCTGACTTCATCTCTAAACCATCACATTTCTCCTGAAGTTCCTTCAAAGCTTTTCGTGTAACATCGATGAGGGACTCAAACTCCCTGCGGTCCAAAAGCACTAGTTGGATCCTGTCGCGTTTCTCTCTGATCAACAACAGCATGTCATTATATTGTTGTGGAAGGCCATTGAGTTTCTCATCTAGGTAGCAGTGGTCAACCTCATTTAAGGTGGGAAGAATCTCCTGTCCTGCCCTTTGGACAATGAGCAAAAGGTTTTCATACTCTGAAGCATGATCATGAAGCTGTTGGTATTCAGTCAGCTGGTTCTGAAGCTCCTCATCATTCCCGCTCAAGTCAGTAATTGGAAATGTAGCTACCTCTGCTTGTTTTAGCCACTCGCAGATCCTGTCAAGGTCCACTTTAAAGTACTTCCGAATGACAAGCGCTTTCTCCAGATGCTGCAGATGCTCCGTGCTTTTCTGCAAGGAAGCCTCGAAGGTAACTTGCAACTCCTCCAGCTTCTGAAGGGTCTCCTTCTTCTCCTCGTCAGTTGCATCCTTCACTAATCCTCGTCCCTGTACCCAAAGAGATGTAAGCTCCACCTGATATGCTCTTAGGCTGCTGGTAAAATTCTTGCAAGTTGACACCTGCTTGTGTAGTACATTTGGTAGGAGCGCCACATGATCATCTGCAAGAGTCCTCTGCTCTTGCTTCCTGATCCATTCAGCTGCTCTGTCGAGGGCTTGTAGGAATTGTGTTCGTTCTGTAAACACTTTACTGAGGCTTTTACGATACTGAGCCGCCTTAGTTCCAAGCGATTCTACTTCTGTCTGTGCTTCCTGGACCAACGTCTGCAGCTTCCTCCTTTCATTAAGACCAAGGCGAGAGGAAAGGCTATTGGCATCTTTCACAGCCTCTGCCAGAAGCTTCTGTTTGGCCTCCAATTCTGCACAAAAGCTCAAGTGATCAAACAGAAAGCTTTGGGCCAAATCTGGAGGGGGGCTGGTCTTGAGAACCTCAGACAGGGATGGCTTCTGCAACTCAGCCCACTCTTGAGCCTCGCACAAATGGTCCTCGATTTGACTCAATTCTTCCAGTGTCTGCGCTGAATCTTGGATTTTCTGCAGGACAAGGGATTCCACCTGGGTCCAACGTTGCTCCAGGTAACCCACCTGCTCCTTAACCAGGTCTCTATCTGCTAAGCTCAGACGAGGCAGGATCCCGTGCCTATTATTTCTCAGGTCATCGAGCACACATCTCTGGTCCTGCAGGTCTGTGGATAACTTCTTTAAGGCATCCAGACACTCAGATGTGCTTTCAATATCTCCCCTAGAAAAGATTCAGTGTTTTTGTGAACAAAGAGAAGAATGACTGAAGATTAACACATGGCAACTATCAAACATAAATATGTTGTGCAAAATTTGAAAGGAAATGTTGCATGCCTGGCCAATTGACCCCATTTCTTGGACAGCTGGTCAAACAACTCCTCCACCATACAATTGCAGTCATGATAGTCCCCGCTCCTCTGTAGATCCTCCTCTTTCTGGTTCAGCAGCTGTGCAGCCTGTCTGCCGAGATCCAGCCAAGCACAGCGCAGACGACCAACTTCCATAAGCTCAGGAGACTCCTGACCAGCCGTTAGCCTATTAATGCTCTCTCTCAGCTGGGTCAGATCAACCTGCCTGGCTCGCATCTCCTGGATAAAGTCCTTTGTGGCATGAAATACGGGGTGTTATTAATAAATGCTGCCTGTCTTTATTTGATATCCTGCAAAATGGACAGCTCTGGATGACACCCTCTCTTACTGGCAGAGAGTGAGCTTTGAGGTAATTGGGGTTTTCATTCAATCTATTGTTGACAATTCTCAGCACATCCAGAGATGGTAATATGTGCTATTTTTCACACACAATGAAGGGGTCTGCCTGGATGCTGCTATTACAGGCACTGACAAATCAATTCACACATCCATAATTAAACCCAGACGAGTAATCTGGGGAGAAATCTTTATTAATGAATGAAGCTTCCTGCCAGGAAATGTAAGAGAGGTCAAAGCTCACCAGAGCTTTCAGCAATATATAATAGACTGCATCTGATTAACTAATAAACAGATACCATACAAAATTTGTGCATAAGGTATTAATGTAATAACAAATTTGCTGTAGTGTTTCTCAAAAATCTCAAATAACCCATGTTTCATAAAAATGGGTAATCATTTAGCTGTCTTCAAATGGCTGTCATCTGGACACAAAGCTGTCGCTTACCTGAGCCTGGTCCAGCTGGTTCTGAGCAACCTTTGGCTCGAGCTCAGCTGGCCTCCTTAACATGCTCTGGAGGAGTTGTTCAGCCTCAAGAAGACGACACTCAAGGTTGGAACGCAAGTCTTTGATCTCTCTCCAGTTATCTGCTAGTTCTTGAGATTCCAGCATCCTCTCCTCGATCTGCATTAGGTAGAAAGCATCTCTAAACATTTTCCAAACTAATCTAATAATATGAGTTTTGTGATGTATTATCATATTTTAAAATTGATAAAAAATCTTAAATCAATAAAACCTACACAAACTGTTTTTAAATGCTTTTGTGTTTCAAGAAACTTTGCGCTTTCTTGCAAAAAGTGTTGTGTTCCCCTGGAAAGCTTTGCGATGAAAAAAAGCATTGATAAATAGTTTTTCCTCTCACCTCACATTATTTCTATCAACAAGTTTGCGGTTGCCTGTAAATGGGGAAATGTTTTTGCAAGCGAATGCAAAGTTTTTCCTCCCATCACCATTTAGGAGCTCCGTATAAAGTGCCTGTAGTTGAAGAAGCTACTAAAACCTGAAGTATGAATGTATTCTTAAAATTCTATTAGTCACTCACCTGAAGTTTGACCTGCTGTATCTCAGCAGCCGTCTCTTGTACTTTCTCATCAGAAAGATCACAGATGGAGCACACCAGCTGCAAATAGGTACTAGCCTGTTCCTGCAGAGTTCGATCCTGCTTCATCTGATGGAATATTTAAGAGACCCCCAGAAGAACTGATGATAGAGTCTGGCTTTCTTATTCTTCATTGTGCCACTTTTGTGTACATGCACAAAGCAACATAAAAATGTATACCTGTGCTAGCGCCTCCTGTAGGCAGTGTGGTGCATGTGGAGGAATCTGTATCTCCTCTTGTACATTTGAAAGCCACGTCTGACACTGTTGCAAAGTATCCCGCAGACTTACATGCTTCTGCAGTTCCCGATCCAGACTCTGATACACCTGCACAAACAGACATGACATAATTTGCCTCAAGACTTAAAATAACCACACTGCATGTAGTGGCCAAACGTAATTAGCTAAAATTGAAACAATACCAGTTATAGAAGTCATAACTGAGCCAATTCATAATGTAACATTTAAATTATGCACCTCAAAGGGTATTTTAAGTAATCCTTAGCTGTATAAAACTGGAACAGCATGACTCTGACATATTTGAGGAGCAAAACAGAAAATGACATGAGTGGCATACGGTTAACCACGCTAAATCGGGTCAACATAAAGCAAAGCCCATTTAACAGGTGTTGAATGCTCTGGCATCCCTAATCCCATGAGCAGAAAAGCTGACGCTGATTGACATTCTTAATTCACGAGCCCTCGTTGGGGGCAGGCAACGACAGGCTTGCTTTGGCAGACGGCAGGAGTTGGCAGAGCACATGCAGACCGAGGAACTCATTGACCAGACTGCCAGGTGGCGGGATTTACCGGATGGCATTGTTCTGGCAAGGTTGGCACAAGATGTTGGTACGGGGTATAAACTAGCAAACCATAAGGGAGAGGTTCTATCAATGTCTCGGCTTGTTTTGACAGAATTGGACTTGATGGGTAAAATAAAACTGGGAAGGGGGCGAGGTATTAATAAACTGGGTGGTTTGCTCAGAGAGTGACTGAGCAGGCAATGTGTCAGATGGCAGAGAGTAGTTGCCATATTAGGGGTGCGTGTGATTAGGGTTCTTAGAGGAAAGCAGGTGGCAGCTTTTGGAACGATACTGCAAGAGCTGGAGTAGGGGGGAAATGGTGATTTGCAAAGGGGGGTATATGTGCTCCCTTTCATTGCCGTGGGCTTTAATGATATGC
The DNA here is from genome assembly GCF_001515605.1 of Sinocyclocheilus anshuiensis. Classification (NCBI taxonomy): domain Eukaryota; kingdom Metazoa; phylum Chordata; class Actinopteri; order Cypriniformes; family Cyprinidae; genus Sinocyclocheilus; species Sinocyclocheilus anshuiensis. The sequence continues at coordinate 2,341,202 of NW_015552582.1, read as the reverse complement.
TTTCATGGAGAAATGATTTCTTAGTGCCTCCTGATGGGTCTTCTTGTAATGACACTGGCATGCAGAAGTCAAAATGTCAAGCACATTTCTTTGCCAGACATGCCTAGTTTATTGACTGCCTGGTAAGGGTTGTTTAATCTGATTTAGACAAATACACTGAAAGGAGAATTTTGTCAGCACTTTAGTTGGACCTGTGCAACTAGGAAGCCAGGCAGGGTGGATTAAAATAATCAGGAGGTTCTGGAAGTGTGGCAGAAAGTTGGCACACACTTGAGCTTACTGCTGGAACAAAGCTTTGATGTGAGCAGAGGGACAATAAACAATGACACCAGCGCAATGACTAGAAATCATACAATTAATGAGCACTAAAACTTAAAAATTGCAATATAGGAGAATTTACTGGAAATAACTAATAATCAATCAATCAATCAATCAATTAATCTTATTATTATTAATTGTTTATTCAATTATTATTATGCTGCTTGAACAGTTTGTTCAAAATTTTAAATAAAACTGCATTAAAACTCCCTTATCATTTTCAACCAAGCCAGAGTAATTTGTAAAAATGTCATGAGTTGTTAATTGTCCAAGACCTCTGCCCCTATGTGGCTGATAGGACATAATTGACTGCGTTTAAACAACTATTTTATGTTTGCAGATATTTTTACAGGCCAATAACGGATGCACCATTGTGTCCATCGTTAATCACACTCCTGCCTATATTAATCGTGGGTCTTTATATACTATCGTAGGTCTATATGCACAGTAAACATCGGCACAATGCTGGTCTTATGCTGGTGTGTTGGCAAGGAAACTCACACGCTGGGCAGTGCTGCAGATGGCAGAGTAGCTGTCTCTTGCTCCCTGCTGGTTGTTCTGAATTTGCTGGCGAAGCCGAGCCTGCAGGCGCTCGCTGCAGCCGGACAACAGCTCCTCTCCCTTTTCCTTTAGTGTAGCCAAACACTCCTCAAAACCTGCTATCTCCTCCATAATAGCCTGAGATGAGACAATATGTGCAAATAAATTTAACACAAAAGGTTCTCCTAGCAATAGCTTTAAATATTCTTGTGAATACCAATATTTACCGAAACTGTTATGACAACATTTTTTATGTGGGTAAACAAAATGCAGATGTGTGTTTGGTTATTTATAGGGTTCTGCTCTTCTGTGAAGCTTTGTGATTTGTCACCTTATGTCTGGCTAGCTGCTGAGTGGCAGCTTCCAGGCCACCGCCTGATGATGGGTCAGGAGTCACCATCCTGCTGGACATCTGCAACAACCAACGTTCAATTTCCTGTACATCTTTGTGGTAAGCTTCCTGTTTCTTCACCTGGGCCTCCAATCTGTGAACGTGGGTCTAAGGAAATATATTTAAATTACAGAAATGATCAAGACATTTGCAAGCACTCAAACTAAAGAACCTATATAAACACACAGCTGGAAACTCTCATGCCATAAAGAGCTTCTGACAGCTGTGAGCATGAGATGAATTATTTGAAAGTGAGTATTCATGGCACTGATTGCAGGGTTAATGGATGCCATCTTGGAGGAAATAGCACATAAAGCCTCCAAATTAATATTCAAAAGCTTAAAAGGGAAATAATCTACACATTCATAGCAATTTGTTTCTCCCCACTATTTATAATTTGCTATTTAGTTTTAAATTATTCTAAATGTATATGACTGTTACCCTTCCCAATTGCTAAAAACAAACATTGATATGTAAATGTTGGAGGTCATGCATTAATGTTCTGATATCACGGCATGTTCTGAATGACAAGTTTTGCTGCTTAGTGTTTATAACACACTGGGTGGACCGGGCAGGGAGCTTTATGTACATTAGCGTATGTAACTATTTCACAAAAGCAATTGTTTTCCATGTTATGTTGCATTTAAATGATTATAGTTTTTGTAATCTTTTTGAACTCACCCTTGCTGAGCCACACAGCTCCTGGTAGTCTGCCTGTAGTCTGGTCATGTTGTCTGTGATGGAAGGGGAGTGGAGGAGGGTCACCAGAGTTTCTCCTTTCTCTAGCACAAAGCTCACGGCAGAATCACGTGATAGCAAAGTCTGCTCTACAGCCTGGACACAACAGAACAATGAAATACGATACAGAGACAAAAACTGATTATTCAGCAAGGACACATTAAACTGATCAAAAGTGACAGTAAAGCCTTTTGCACTGTTAAAAAGATTTCTATTTCTAATAAATGCTGTTCTTTTTAACTTTAAATTCATCGAAGAATGCAGAAACTAAATATTTCATGATTTCCACAAAAATATTAAGGAATGCAATTGTTTCCAACATTGAAAATAATAAGAAATGTCACTTGAGCACCAAATTAGCATATTAGAATGATTTCTGATCATTAAGGATCAAGCTGCTGAAAATTCAACTTTGCCATCACAGGAATAAATTACATTTTAAAGTATATTATTATAATAGTAAAGTTATTTTAAATTGTAATAATATTTCACAATATTACAGTTTTCTGTATTTTGCAGCCTTCATGAGCAAAAGGGACTTAATATAAATAAAGTGCCAATCATAAATAAAAAACAAATTTACATATATGTATATATTTACAATGTATTTTATATATACATTAATGCTTGCAAAAGATCTTTGAAAATGCTACTGATTTTAAAAATAAGAAGGGGGACTACCACTTTTGTTGACAAAGCTAGTCACAAGTACAGATTTCATATCAGTTAAAGACTGTAAAACAAAGACTGTAAAACAAATCACCGACCTTGTACTTGTTCAGCTGGGCTTTCCTCTGGTAAAGTTCTACTTTGGGTTCAACAGTGGAACTGAGAAGGGCTCGAGTCTCCCTAAGCCACTGCATTTGGCTCTTGTAGCGCTCTTGGAAATCTTTATAGAGCACAATGCTCCTTTCCAGGGTTGCATGCTCTTCCCGTAGCCCCAGAATAAGCTCTTCGAGCTGTGATCGACCTGTTCGCACTTCCTTCTCTAGTCTGGATGCTCCAGGGTCATCCAAGAAGGAAACGGCCTGCTCTGCAACTTCTCGAAGTGTTTTAAGCAGGCTGTGACCTTGATCCATGTCCCCCTGTAGAGACTGCAGGGTGAGAGAATCTTTTAAACAACGAACGAAAGGGTACAAAAAGAACAACAATAACAAACAAACAAAAATCAATAATTTAATGAGCCACAGGAAAGATATTCATGCCTTCCTCAGTGTGCAACCAAGACAAGTACATTTTCTGTTTCTGACAGCTTCTGATCCTCTCCATTCACGTGGAGCTTCAGGTTTTGAGAGTGCTCCTCTGAAGTGGACTTTTCTGATGGGTACTTTGAAGCCTGCCGGACTCCTGACACCTGTGTGCGGAGACCCGGTGAGGCCCCAGTCAGAGATACGAGAGGAAGACCCAATTACCCAGGCCTTAAATGGGGCTGCTGCAGCAGTGTTTCTCCGGCAACGACTGCACTCGGCCCCTCCTAGTCCTTTACCTTTAAGCGGGAAGCTTCTCTATATGATATCAACCTCTTGTCTCTACAAAGAGCAGTACATGAGAGCTGGACAGCTGGATCTGGAGCTACTGCTGCGGTACTGACAGGGAAAGCAGCCCCAGTGTTTTAATGATCATCTCCACACACAAATAAGGAAATGAGAAGTTAGTGATGCGAAGAGGTGTAGGATCCAAGGATAATTGGGCAAAGAAATATGATCTGGCGATAGAAATGTACACTTAATTGGCTGTTTATTAATTCACAAATACATGCATCTATACCCCTAACATTACAGGGTGTACAGATCTCTATGTGGCATTGCTATTAGCATCTGTGTGGCACTATTGATCTTCACAAGAATTATATGCACCGAATGAGTAGTATATGTGCGTAAAGGAAAAGAGTGTTATGTGATGTTGAAGCTGCAAGGGCATTGCATCAATTACACAGTCTGTGCCAGCAGGTTCCACAGACAGACCATTCCTTCATCTCAGCTATCACAGTGGGGGGAGTGTGTGAAGTGGCTGTGTGCGCGTGTGCACGTAGGGTGCAATCGTGCTAAAGCTTTCTGTTGCTTTGTGTAGTAGACATATTGATCATATCCTTAAGAAGACAAAGAGACTCGTACTTGTACACACACAGACGCACTGGCTCTTACGATCTCAAACATGAGCGCAAAACTGTGCCAGGCCCGCTGAGAGTCCTAGTCTGTGGTGTGTGTATGTGTGTAATTTTATCAGGCCCAGGCCAAATCAATAGTTGTTAAACCTCAGGATAAAAAGGGGTGACAGTTTCATCTGTTCATCTGATCCTTCAACTTTAAAAGGAAAAAATTAAACCCTGTAGAAGTGTTTATCTATAGTCTCTTTTGTATGTACAAGTTACATGAACATGCTATGTACAGTTTGTGTTTTCACTGGGCCATACCTCTAGCCTCTTCATCTTCTTTTCCATTGTAATGCGATCGAGAGCCTCTGTCCTTTCGGTAACGATTTTGAAATTCTTCCTCACTGTGCACAACCAATCAGAGAAGGTCCTGAGAGCATTTTGAGCCTCTGTGATTTTCTGCATCTCTTCCTGGAGCTGTTTGAGGGTGTCCTGAATGATGGAAGAAGAAATCATAAGGCTTATTGTCAAGAACGCTCGGAATTCTGTCTCATCAGCATGAAGTGTTTTGATTGATCCAATGCCGCACACTCGCTAGCGTTCACCACTGGAGGTTTGAGGCTAAGCTATTTTGCCATGTTCTTCACTTGACATGCAGATCCCTCATGCACATGGCACCAATTAACTCTTTTGCACTGTGCCGCGCCACGCGCACACCTATCTGCGGAGACGTAATAGCTTTTGACTGCAGTGCATGTGGCGGCCTGTTGTTTCTCACAGAATAATTACACGCTCTATTCTGTGTCGCAGTCAGAGTGTGTGCATGTTAGAGAGAAGTGGGCAGGAAGGAGAGGTGTTACAGCAAGTGTTAAAAACAATTCTGCTGCTGCCACAAAAGCAGCAGCACCGATTGATGGGCAAGATTGAATCCTATATTTTTTTATTTTTCCAGTGTGTAGGGTTTTTTTTGTCATCACAGTGGGTCACAGGAGCTGGTTTACCAGGTTGGATAGCTTCCAATGTTTAGATGGCTGAGAAATTAGACTCATCAGTGTGCTTTGGCAGCAAAGTGAGAGGTGACTCAATGACACAAGGTTCTATTAAAAGAAACGTCATTGTAGAAACAGAATATCAAGTAGAAATTCAAATTTAATTAAACTCAAAAAAGGTTTAATTATTTAGCGAATTTAAAAACAGACAATTTAATAATAATGATCAATAATAATGACTGCAATAATTTTACCACATAAAAATAAAACAACTGGTCTATTGCATTTCTGTACTTCAGAAACATAGGAATAGGAATTATAAGGGAAGAAAAGGAGAGAAAATACAGTTTTAAAATGCCTTTGCAAAAAATACCAAGGGATACAGTGTTTTTTATTATCATTTATACAAATTTATAGTATTTAGCAATATTTTGGATTAGCTATTTTCAGTTTTAATTTTAAGTTTTAGTAATTTTGTTATGTGTATTTTTATTACCATGGTTTTTATATATATATTTCTATTTAGTTTTAATTTATTTTAGTCATTTTAATACTTCTATTTAAACTTATTTGATTTCGTTTAGTTGCCAAGACAACATTTCTAATATTCATTTAAGTTTTTTAATTTTAATTTTAAATTTTATTTTATTTGCGCTTCATTTCAATTAAAGAATTTTTTAACAGTATTGGTTGTAGTCAACGATAACACTGGGAAAGAGATTGAGCGAGGATTTGGAGAGAAAAATGAGAGATCCCAAGCAAAAACCAGAGGATTTTCACATTATTTGTGAAAAATGAGTAAAAGGACACTTGCAGTAGTGCTGGGCGGTATACCGGTTCATACCGAATACCGGTTTTTATTTTTGTTACGATATGAATTTTGAAAATACCGCAATACCGGTATATGTCACTTAATCAACGTTCGGAACGCGACACTGTTTGAAAATAGAACGTGATGACGCAGAAGAACTCATCCACAATATCCACATTGACCGCCAGAAATATCCACCGCCCTGCCATCAGCTCCCGGGTCTCACACACACGAGCGCGACTTTAGCACTAGATTTTGAAACTTTCAGACCCTTTAAGCGGCTTTTTTCCATAGAATATAAATACTGACAAACCTAGCGACTTTTTTGGATAAACCTTAGCGATGGTTCTTATTCCCTATAATGCACAGGGCTAATTTATCAAATTATGCCATTAGTATTTGTGTATATTGAAAGCATATGAAAAGTAGAGATGTAAAATGAGCATTTGTATCACGCTCCCATGTTTAGGTAAAGCACTTTCACTTTAATGGCAATCAATGTTATTTTCTTTGTGAAATGGCTGAATATAAATGTATAATCTCAGAGAAAAAAAGGTACAACGCTGTCACTTTGGATGTACCCTAAAGTACAAAAGTAAAAAAAAATTTTTTTTTTCACATTAACTTGTGAATATTAGTACCTTAAAGTTACATATTAATATTTATATATTGTTATACATTGTTATATATATATATATATATATATATATACACACATATATAT
>NW_015552582.1:2269645-2334345 GCF_001515605.1 Sinocyclocheilus anshuiensis | reverse complement strand
TTTCCCGAACATTTTAGTATTGGTTTTATATTATAATGTCACGTAGTTAAATTGTTTAATTCATTTAAATGGTTAATTTTTTTTTTTTAATTCCTAGAAATTGAGCCTTGTGCAACATAAAGGGCATATATTTATGTCTATCTGAGTTAGTTTGGGCTCAAAACATAAAAGCTGCAAAGAGTTTAATTGGCAAAAAACCCGAATGTCTAATGAATGTCAAACGTCAAACTAACTTTACCGCCGTAGCCAAAACAACCGCATAGCCGCTCTTTAGTGTAGATGCATGTTGATTTTATCAGACGATTATAAATGAGAGTGACTCCTGGTTAACATGTATTAAAAGGGGTTGTGTTTAGTCACTATTTAGTGTGGTATTTTTTGACAATATTCACCCATCATGACAGTAAAATAGGGCATTCTAAGTCAATATACTGCAGTATTTCCTCTCTCAATCAGTAGAAAATATGGTTAACACCCGGTCATGCATGGGAAAAAAAATACCTTCTTGTACCGTGAAACCGGTATAATTTAGAAAAATACCGTGATATAAATTTTTGGTCATACCGCCCAGCACTAACTGGCAGCTTACTGAATGATGCTGCATACTTTTCTGAAATAATCAAGTGCATAAAAATTGCTAATGTACAAGGCTGACTTGCCTGTATCTGCAGGAGCAAGGCATGGTAGCGGGCAGTGAGCTGGGTAACCCTGGTACTGATCCGACCACTGACATGAGCATCCTCTACGACTTGCTGTGCAAGAGTACTAAGGCCTTCCACTTCGGCCTGACGTTGAGCAGCCTCAATCTGCCACCGCTGATATAAGGGAATGACAGGAAAAGGTCAACATTTATCTACATGAAACGAGAGTAATGTACTTCTGAAATCATCAAGCATAAGTATAATGCATTGTACCTTCAGGTGTTGTAGCTGGGTCTCCTTCGCAGTGACATCAGAGCAACGATGGCTTCTCACCTTAACTTTGAGCTCCATGTCAACCAGCCACTGGTCTAAACTTTGGAATAAACCTTCTAGTTGCTGAACCCTTGCGAGGGCCTGCTCTACCTGGACTTTGGTCTCGCCGAGCCGGTCTTGGTACCCCTGCCACTCTGTCTGTGCTGTTTCCAGAGCCCGATCCTCAATTTGAGGGGCACCCCATGGAATTACTCTTTCTCGACTGGCAAGAACTGAGCTGAGCAAGTTATGTCCCTTAGGGCAATGTGACTGGAGCATCTGGAGACATTATTAGACAGAAAGAGTAAAAGATTAGGTAGTGCAGAATATTTCTTGCCTATAATATTAAAGCCCTAAAAAAGATCATATTATATTAACCTGCAGTTCTTTTAACGTGTTCTCCAGAGCATTTACATCTTCATCCAGAGGTGTGAGGAGGACCAAACTGTTCTGCTCCTGCTCTAGCCAGTCTTCAAACATGTGCAGCCCTCGCTGGTATTCTTGATGGAGCAGAACCAATTCTTCTGCCTTACTGACAGCAGCCTGAAACACCAGCAGAGAATATTATTTCAAATTTATTCCACAATAAGTGGAAATAGAGTAAAAGCAGAGCGCAACACTTTTTTAGCTGCTTGGTTCCAGAAGTATTTTCCCCATTCTTTTTCCTCCATAGAGATATAAAAATCTTCAATAAAGAGTTTTGAGCCACAAATCACACCAACTAGATCTAATATATATATATAGATAGATAAATAGTTCATGTGCAGTGCTGGGAGGTCACTTCTGAGCTCTTTGGCCGCAAATTCTGTTTCCATGCTAACAGAAACTTCTCTGATTGCTGAATGATCTTTTCAGGGTAATAGGTGGTGTAGCTATTCACTGGGAATTTGGTTATTAAATTTATTATTTAAAAAAAAATGAAGTGAAAATTATACTGATTTACAGCTTCCTCAAAAACCTCATTGCTCAGCAACTTCAAAGCTCATTGTAGGTCTGTCTTGAAAGATTTATGTAATTGTTAAGAATCAATTCCCTTGTGAATAGGACTCTATAACCACTAGATATTTCATATTAGTTTGTGCTGAATAATTCCTCTTGACCACCCAAAACGAATTTAAGCACTGGTCTGCAGCCTACAGTTTGACATCCTTGGCTTACCTTGGCTTTATCTTTAATGGCTGTATATCTCTCACTGAGTTTCTGGATATCCTGTTGGGTGGCTGTATGTTCAGTCATGTTGGAACCCTTGGTCGCAATGGTCTCTAAAGGGCTAGAGTGGCTAAGAACTTCCTCATAGAGGAGCTGTACAGAGCATAGCAATTAAAGTAAATAATACATTGAGGTTTCAACTTCTAATAGAACTGTAAGAATATACAACTGTTATCTAAATAATAAATCCTGTATAAAATTATTATGTTATGTTATATTATGTTATGTTATGTTATGTTATGTTATGTTATGTTATGTTATGTTATGTTATGTTTGCGCAAGTATGCATATGAAAAATATTAATTACTTTGGCACGGCCTAGATTGGCTGTCTTGTCCCTCATTTCAGCGTAGTGTTTGTCTGAGTTTCCGAGGCTCTCTTCTACTTGCTCCATCCAGTACTCAAACTGACTGACATCTTCCTGGTAACTTGTCCAGTGTGACAAGGCACCTTCCAGCTGGCTATAAATGCAACACATGAACAAGACATCTACTAATTCCACACAGACACCTGATGAGCACGTATCTGAGGAAATGCTCAGACAAAAGCACTAACAAAGAGAGGATAAATAAACACAGACTGAGGGACAGAGAGTTCTCTGACCTCTTGCACTGTATGGATGTTGACAAGAGTGATTCCCAGGAGTCTTTGAGGTCCTGGATCTGCTTGCGAACCACTGGTACACCCTCAGCCGAGGTGTTCCTCTGGACAGACTCCCCTCTGGTGATGAGCATCTTCAGTTGGATTTCTCTCCCCTGACAAGCCGCCAGTAAAGTCTGTAATCAATCAGAAATCCTGATATACACCCAACATGTACAAATGAAACTTACAAACTAATTTATGAGAGCCAAATCCCTTGAAGGTTGTCCTTAGGATTTAGCAACACCTTTAAAACAGTAAAATGTGTATATACTAAGTGACAGTGTACCTCGAGCTGGCCCATTCTGGTGATAAGCACACTCTTGTCAGATGTGGGGCATCTGCAGGTCTTGAGGACCTGTTGGGACTCTGAAACCCAGTTCTGAAGTTCCTGAAGGCCCTGTGAAAAAAGCTGATGCTCCCCCACCACTCGTTCTACCCTTGACACTTTCTCCTGCAGAAGGTGGATGAGAGAAGTCAAGACTAGATTAAAAGACTGGACAGATGAAGTCGATTTTTTTTACACAGGTGTCTGTAAGGATGCACATTAATGATATTGGTTATCAGCTGATATTAGAGATTTTTAGGTTTATTGGTATTTAATTGTGCATATTTTCTCATTTTACATTTAGATTACCTTTTGCAGTGATCTAATGCTCACTTTTTAAATACATTTATTATTTTTGTTAATATTACATGTTATTAATTTTACATAACCCTAACAATTTAATAACACTGTTAAATGTTTCTTTAGCAATATTTAGCATGTCAAAATAAAAATTTTCACACTGTATATTATAATGTTGCAGTACCTAAATGCACTTGTAGCACTTAAAATGACTCAGTGTAGTTTTTAGTGTTTTATTTTAATATATTTAAATAAAATAATATAGAGTTTTAATATAATGTAAGACATTTATTGGTTATTTGGCCATAACATGAAAATTATTATCGGTTTTAGTCTAAAATGTAATATCAATGCATCCCTAAGTAAATTAGTACACTATTAATTTTAAATTATAAAGTACACTACCTTTCAAAAGTTTGGTGCTGGTAAGATTTTTTAAAGTTTAAAAGAAAATCTTTTCAAAGAAAATGCTCACCAATGCTGCATTAATTTGATCAAAAATAGAGTAAAAACAGTAGTCTAATATTGTGAAATATAATAATTATTATATCATTTGAAATGACTGCTTTCTATATTAATACAAATGAAAATGTAGATATGCTGCTTAATATTTTTGTGGAAACCAGGATTCTATGATGAATTGAAAGCTTAAAAGAACGGTATTTATTTATAAATAAATCTTTTGTAACAATATAAATCATTTCACTGTCATTTTTAATCAATTTAATGCCTCCTTGCTGAATAAAAGTATTAATTTATTTTAAATTTATTGTTGTTACTGAGAGTTAAATAAACAATGAACAGTTTAAAGCTTATAGTAAATCTCCTAATACTGTAGATCTAAAAAGTTCAATAATAATGAGCTCATCTCCTATATCACAATCAGTGGTAACGATAAAAGAGCGAACACAGGAATGATGAGGTAAACAGATAGGTAGAGGAGGTTACCTTAATCAGGTTGCTCAGGGCCAAGTAGCATGCAGCTAGCTGGCAGACCCGATGCACAAAACTCTTCCCAGCACCCTGACCCTCCCAGAGGCCATGTGCTCGCCCTCTCAACTCTGCCAGTTCAGATTCTCTGGAGCGCATCTCCTCCAGCAATGTCTGAGGGTGTGCAATCAGGGGTCACGAGGCAAGCAGGGGTCGCAGAAGAATAAAGACGAATGTTCATGCCATGAAAAACAACACTAAAAACCTAGATGAGCTTTTGGACACATCCACTGAGATGACATTCAACAAAAAACTTTTACTAAACACACTTAATACATCAGGGCACAAAAGACCACCACGAGCAAATTTCTTGCTTCTTTTCTCTAGATGGAAAAAGAGCAGACTGTGAAATTGTCAGTTAGGCAGACACAGTTCATGATAATGGAGTCTATCATGTTGGGTGCACTCTGGGCATAAAGGGATTAAGAGGGAAAGTGGGTAAAAGCAGGGGAAGGGGAGATGAGAGGGGATGGATAATCACTCAGAGGACCTCTACACACTGTACAGATACACTGTTGGAAATGCAGTTGCCAACAGAGCAGACAAAAGGGCCCAGCAGGCGACAAAGCAATACAAAAATAGAGATGAAAGAACTTGTGATAAGGCAAAAATAGAAATGTTTATCTTTCCAACCTCTATTCTACATTCATGTTATTGTCAGATTGTATATTGGGGGTTTTGTTCTTTGAGTGCAGTTGGAGAGTGAAAAATTATTTGCATGTCAGCTTAATCCTCAATTGTGGCAAAAAGCTTGACTCAGCGGAATCATCGTTGACAGACATGGTCTATTTCATTATCTCCAGCAGATCCTACTTCTGACAACTCATTTAATTGAGCTTAAGTACTGCAAAATCCACTGCCACAGTTAGTTGATTTCATTTAATTACATGTTTAAACAGCTAGATTATGTTTAAAAAACATGAAAAAAAAAGAAATGTATTTTTAATACTCTCCAAATGTTTAATGCATAATCTATTGATCATAAATCAAATGTTCTTCTGTCAATGAATTACATCACACTGATTTTCAAGGTACAGTCAGTGAGGACTGGAATCTTAATAGTAGTGATTCATTTCATTCTGGTAGATCCAAGCTCTTATGAATAAGTATAAATAAGTCATTAAGACTATCTGGGCTCACCTGTAGTTTGGAGAGCTCTAGTCTCTTGGCAGGGAGGTCATGGAGGCGAGCGCTGCTCTCTTGCACACTGATCTCAGTCCTGTTCAGCCAGTCTTGAAGTGGTTCCACACTTGCCTCAAAGTCCTGCATCTGAGACTGCAAGACCTGAAAGTACATATTCATAAAAGTTACACATGTAACTTAAGCTGTATATGGTTTTTAATTTAAAAACACTCTTTCATAATAAAAAAATAAAATTCATTCAAATTAAATTAATAAAATTCAAATAAAATGAAATAAAAAAATATATATACAAAATATGCAGAAACATCTTAAAAATGTATTCATCTCTACACAGCTCTACCTGTAAGGCTGTCTCTCTTCTCTGTAAGCTGTCCATCAGGCTCTTCCAGTCACCTTTGGCTGCATTTGCTTTGGTCCTGATCGCCTCCACTCTGTCGGCAGGCACCACGCTACTAAGCTGCTCTCCATAGGTCAGAACAGTGTTCAGTCTGGTCTGGCCCTGCTCCTTGTCACTTTTGAATTCCTGTGGTGCAGAATGAGCAAGACATCAGCCACACAGACACAAGTAGACTATCACAGAGCAGAGGGCAGCAAGTGCAATGAGTCACGTCCAGACATTGACAGGCACCTTGCTGGAATCTTCCACCATCTGTGAGGCATGCACGTCCCATCTTTTTTCCATCTTTCTCCACTCAAACGGTACAGATGCAATTACGTATGACCCAAAGCATGTCTGAGCTGTGTTGGTGGTTCAGGGCAGTAAGCCACGCGGAAACATTGTTCCACATTTGAAATGCATTTGATGGTAAATAAAAAATGAGGAGCATTGTTTCCATCTTTCGTTCTGAGTAGCCTTATTCCACTTCTTTCTTCATATCTCTCCCTTTTTATTGTACATGACCTATGCCTCATCTAGACCCACACAGAATCTGTGCTGATCTGAGCTTTTTTTCTCTGCTCATTGTGGGAAAAATATATGCAGTATTCTGTGGAATGAATTCATGTATGGAGGCAAATGCTAAAAGGAGCTTGAACTGATTTTGCTTCAGGACCCAGATTTTTCATTGGACGGCAAGTGGTGACCCAATACAGTGCCAAAATTAGAGTACAAAATTTAATTTCAATTGTTTCATTGTCTCAGCAGCTAAACATTTTCCACATAAGCCACAGACCGTGGTCAAAACAAATCATGTTTACCCTCATTGCAAGGGTACTTTTATTTAATGTAGTCTTGGTTGGTGAGGACATGTCATGTTAGCTGTGCATGTTGGCATCTTCCTAATATGACTAGCTAGCTGTGACAGATTGAATTTGTAGCAAAATACTGATTGGACTGTTAAGTCTTTTATGTCCATAACAAAAGAACAGTAAGTGTTTTATCCTTTCTTTTTATCTTTTTAAGGCTGAAAAATTAATGTCCCTACATTACAAAAAAATTGTAATTCCTTTTTTTTAATATAAAATAAAATAATAAAACTTAAATTACAGTTCAATCTGTAACTGCTCAAAATAAAGTTTTAGGATTTGAAAAACATAAATAAATAAATACACAAAATGAAAGTTGTAAAATAAATAAATTAAAACAAAATAAAATAGTAACATAGAAATATGAAGAAATATTTGTACTTATTTAAACACCAGTTAGGATACATGCAGTACATGTAGGATACTATGCAGTATTTTTTATGTAAAGCGAACAAGGGGTTAACATTAAAAAACAATAAAAAAATAAAAATAATAAAATAAATAAATAAATAAAACATCGGGCACAAAAATAAAGTTTGGACCAGGAAGTGTTTTCTCCTTCCTTTTAGGCTAATATGGTAAACTGTATTTTATTATTTGCATTATTTTATTATTTGCCACTGACAATTACACTATTATGGGAAGACAGAAATAGAAAACCAAGTGAAATTTGAGATATATTTTAGATAACTCTCAGGCAATTTCCGTCCAGGTCTATTCTATGTCTCTTTCATCAAGCTATACATTATTACTGTGCATTTTCCCTGTGCTCTCACAGGTTTTCTACCGTGCTAATTTAAGTCATAAATAGACCAGTCTGGCACATCCTTGGCTGAATGGTGGCCTCATAAACTGGCCCATGGGACCTGAGAATGGGCTGTCACTTTATCAAATTCTGGCTACTTTTACATGACAGGGATAGAGACAACCTGCTGTGGCCTGGCTATGGCTATGTTTCAAGAATCTTGAATTTTGCCCAGTTGCCCTCCTGGACAGAGTACTGTCCACAACCATTTCACTCACCTGGATCCGCTGGAGAGCGATGGAGGCATCCCGGATGCTATGAGGGGAGTCAAAGCATTTGGCGGTAGAGATGTTGGCATTGACCATCCACTGCCGGAAGTCATGCAGAGAAGAACGGAAGCGTTGTTCCAGCAGTTTCTCTTTATTCTGACATTCCCGAGAGGCTCGTAGGCTTAGGCTAATGAGGAAGATGCAGAGCGGTATTTGAAAAGGAAAGGGTGAAAAAGGGGGATGGGGGTTAAAATGGGTGAGTGTAGGGGGAGCTGATAGCACAAGGTGTGCACAGACAGCACAGAGCAGTATTTGAAAAGGAAAGGGTGAAAAGGGGGGATGGGGCTTAAAATGGGTGAGTGTAGGGGGGCTGATAGCGCAAGGTGAGCAGACATCTGTTTCAATGACAGGCTCTCTCAGAGGGAGAGTTTGGGTATCAGAAAGTGAAAACGCAGCAAAACCTGCACACACAAAAATACACTAGCATGTCTGCACAGATACACACTCACATACACGAATGCGGATGAGGTTAAAGTGGACAGGGGAGGGAAGATAAGCATGTTTTTTGCTGCTACACCTGAAAAGCATGCTAACGAGGCAAAGCCTGCTGTCATGACAGGTGCTCCCAGCTGAAACGCTCACTTTAGATGCAGTGCTATCTATGAGGTGCAATATATCACAACCCTTCATTCAAATTTATGTGTAAATGTATTCTGTTAATTAAATAGAGCATGTGTATTTAACCAACAAAACAAGCAATGAAATATTTATTTATTTATGAATGAATGAATGAATAAATATATATTTTTTTTTTTTATTTACTACTTTTTTATTCATTTCTCTATTAATTTATAACATTATTCTTACATTTATTTTCAATGTTATAGTTTTATAAATTATTTTTGCTTCATTATTATTATTATTATTATTATTTTAAATATGTTTTGCCAGTAAACACACTTTTTACATTGTTCAAAAACTTTAAGGGCAATAAACACTGCAAATACAATTTCTGAATAAATATCTTTACATTTTCACCAAATTTAGGCCTCAATTTATTTATTTTTAATTAATTTATTCTATTCATTAACTGCTGTATATATAATTTATAATGTATAACGTATAATTTTTTAATCTTTTCATATGTTTATTTTCAGAACTAAAAACCACCCAATGTCATTTTTATAAATTATTAAATGAAATAAATATTAAATCATATTAAATATTGGAATACATTATTTTATATTTACATAATTATGATAAATTATTTGCTTATTACATGCCATAAGCAGTGGAGACATTTCTGGGAAGCTCTGTAAGAAACATCCATCTTCTACTTGTCTACAAAGGCTAAACAAACTTTCAAGGAACGGCCCGCTAAACAAAACCAGGTGGTGACCATTTGACTTCAAAAACCTTTAACCTCATGCATATGCGTTCATGTCTGCAGCACACTCACCTGTTGTGTAGCTTGATGAGAGCGCTGACTCTGTCCGACTGTGGACCCAGATCACTGGAAAACCCACACAGCTCATTGAGCTGCGCCTTCAGCTTCTCCTCCATAACTTCAGCTGTCTGAAGCCCCTCCAGAACACCCTGACGAACACACACACAGCAGGGGTGAGTGTCAATGCACAGGCCACACTTGACACCTAAAACCTAATTTATTGGCTTGATGCTTCTTCATGTACAGCTGTGCACACATACACATTTGAGCATTAACACACAGCTCAATTCAACTCCAAGAGCAGGGCTTCTTACAAAAGCATTTGTGTTCTTCAGCAACTCCAGGAAGCCTTCCCACTTCTCCGAACATGCCTGAGATTATACAGAGCCCATAGTGGTGCCTCTCTCTCTCTCTCTCTCTCTCTGTGCTTCCACCCTCCCCAGACCCTCTCTTTAAAAACAAGAGGGAAATGCTTCCCTGACTTCCCCCTATAGAACACTTCCTCCCTCAATCTCTCTCCTCCTCTTCCTTCTCTCACTCCTCCCTGTCTTCCACTTCACACGCCAGGGTTCTCCCTCTCTTTCACACACTTCTGCGGTTCTCATTCACTCTTCCTCGCCTTTGACATGTTCTCTCATTTGCGTTCCCACTCTTTCTCTCTCCCTCCATTTTACATTCTCCCCTCCTTCCTCCCTCCCCGCCTCCTCTCCTCTCTCTCTCTCCCGCTCCCGGTGGGAGTCAGCTGTCAGATGTTGAGGAGCTTGAGCCGCGCAAACGAGCGTGTAACACAAACAAGTCCGGACACCGGAAACACGGGATGAGAGAAAGTATACAAGAAGGGAACATTGAGGGACTTGAGGAAAAAAGGAAGAAGAGAAGGAAGAAAAATCTGCAATCCTTTTTCAATTATCTGAGCAGCAAGAAGCAGATGGAAATATAAACAACCTCAGCAGCAGGAAAACATATTACCACTCATTGTAGTTTATGAGAAAGAGCCAGACAGAAAGAAAACACAAACAAGAGAGGAAAGGGGAAAAGAGAAGCTCTGTACTATTTAAATATTACTTTCTGGCTATAACCTTGTAAATGAGTGTGTTGTTTCAAACAATTATTAAATTCTTCACCAAACTGTGTGACTTTCCAAACAGTACGTGTGAGAGCTTACATAATATACTCTGTAATTAAATATCATTTTACCTTATACACTCCCCCTTCCCTCTACATCTCTCAATTACCTTGGCGACCGTCCATCCCTCCACCGCAGCAGCTCCGCTATTCCTCCGCTCGGCGCTGCTCAGTCCCTCGCTCCATTCCTTCAGCTGGCCCTCCAGCTTCTCCATTGCTCCCTCCAACTGCGCTGTCAGCCGTGTCTGCTCCCGCTCGGCCCCTGTCGCCGCGGCCACGGCCGTCTCGAGGGCGTCGCGAGCTCGTAGCGAAGCTCCCTCCCACTGGTGCAGCGCTCGAGCCAGTGCCGCCACTTCTCCATCCATCAGCTCGCAGCCCGCCGCCGCCGTGTGCCTTCCGGCTATCTCCGCGCTCAGCCGCACGCGCCGCAGCCGCTCGCGCCCCTCGCACGCGCCGCGCTCCAGCAGCTCCTGAAGGAGGGAGGGAGGGAGGACGATGGAGAGAGGGAGGGTAAAGTTGCTACGGAAACTGCGGCATCGGTGGCTGCTTGTTATCCAACTACTGCCGCCGCCGCTCGTGATTCTCCCGGCGGTGAGACTGACTGACTGTTCAAGCGCGATAAAAACTCACGTCGGATCTGTCCCTCACGCTTCAGAGGATGAACGCTCCTCTCTGCCACCTCCCTCCCTGAGATACTCCTAATCTCGATTAGCCTACCATTAATTTTATACACGAATATCTATCTACTTGTTTACTTTCTTAGTCTAATTTTCTCACATGCAATTAGAATTTAATTCATTCATTCATTCGTTCAGCAATGAGAATTATCCCATGTAAAATACACTTAAATTGTGCAATTAAATGTTTTATTTAAAAAACAAACAAACAAAAAAAATAAATAAAACAAAAATTAATAAAAGTGTAATATTAAAATCATTAAGTCATTAAAAAAGATAAAGAAGACTAAAGTGTAAAACAATCTTTCATTCTTTCAATATAAAAATATAATAGCCTATACGTATTTGTTATTTATTTTGTCATCAACCATACAATATTATCATAGATTTAAAAAATATATATATATAATTCAGGCATAACAGCTTTCAATGTAATGTTATGCTTGTTTTAAAAAACATTTATGTTCAGTAATAAACAGATGACATTTTAAGGTGATGATCCTTGACAAATAAACCGCAGCTTTAAAGGTAAAGAGATGGAAGCATTTATTTGAATATAATTTATTTAAAGTGCTGCAGTTGTAGTCTTATTTTCCTTTATCGCATATACCACTCTCTCATTATCCCTGACTGGCATTGATTATCCAGGGAGAAACGTGCAAACAGCATAGAAATTTCCCACCAATTTCCCCCCCCACACCATTCTCCCCCTTTCTTAACACCTCTTATTGCTCTCTCAGTGCCTCTGGTACTTTTCTCTCATTTTCTTTCTCATCAAACACACACCCCATTTTATGGAGATTTTCCTTCTCATCAAACATGCACACTAAGTGTTATGGAGATAAGCAGACAGTATAATGAGCTAATCAGCACAAAAATATTGCAGATCCATAACAACAGTAAAATCTAAGCATCTGCATCCATTGATTTGTAGTCCTGTGAGAGTTCTGTTCCCACACTCACACAGCCTAAATGTTCAAACATTTGACCACACATATACACTCACAGTTTAAAAGGGACATCGGATGCAAAATTCACTTTTATATGGTGTTTGCATATAATGTGTCTTAGCAGTGAGTGGACACAACCACCTTACAATGATAAAAATCCATTCACTACTTTTTTTAATCCCCCCAAAAAACCTAAACAGTCTCAATAATCAAGCCCTGTTGATTTTCTGGCCCCTGCTCACAACCTCTGACAGAGTGTCCCATATTAGCATATCTCCGCCCTCAGCCAGTTTCCACCTTGTAAGCAATGCAGGTGTTTTGTAGTTGGATGTAAAAGTAGAAAATAAGAGTCTTCATTTTCTCCCAACATCAGAGCCGCTGAGGAGGCAGTGGATTAGTTTTGTTTTTGATGGTAATGCGCCACCGAATACACCTAAATTCGTTTATGTCTGCACAAATCATTTTACTCCAGACTGCTTTCTGAACGAGGGACAATTCAAGGCAGGTTTTGCTAAAAAGTTAACACTCAAGGATGGACCAGTACCCACTGTTCGTTATCCAGCTGCACCTCCAGAAGAAGTAAGTCTCACACTTTATATGTTTTATGATTATTTGCAAATCGCATTTCCTCTTACACAGAAGAGAGGGGCGGGGGGAGCATAGCTCATTAGCATTTAAAGAGACATGCACCAAAACGGGTCGCTGTGAACGGAGCTCTTTTTGACAAGGTAAAAAGGGTGTTGTTTTAAATGACCACTGAGGAATTTTAACCAAAGTATGTTGCAGAAATTTCATGAAGACCCTAAAGAATCATGCCAACTTGTGGAAAATGGGTGTCCGATGTCCTCTTTAACAAACAAATGCTCCATTTAAATCTTTTAATACACTCAGTTATTTTTGTTTATTCGGTGCATTACTTTTTTGTAGATTTAGCATTTTGTATTTCCTCGTACTTTGTAAATTGTACAAATCAATTTGTACAAAGCAAGCTGAGTGCCTCACTACTGTCAAGAAACATCTAAAGACTCCTCTGTGGGCTCTTGACTCACAACTGGTAATGTGCACTTTCAGAAAATAAACACTCTTAAGCTTTTTTTCCCACTGATTTCACTATTTTGGGGAATTTGGTATTGCAACACTTCATCATGGTATTATACTCTTCATCTGAAAGTCATTTTAGATCAAAGTTTCTGCTAACTGGATAATTTAAACTGCAAATTGTGTAAGTGTATAATGCTGTTGCATTCTGTCCTGTGCTATGTTGACTGGCAGCTGATGCAGTACAATTTCTCTCATGGGGTTAATAAAAACTCATATCTCTCTATCTATTTATACACCCACACTCACATAATCATATGTGCAGATGAAATGCAGTTATGCATTCATATTATCAGTGTCTCACATAATTTGACATGCAGTCTCACACCACCTCATCTGCTTCAAAGAATGAATTTGTTCTTTTCATTTCACACCATTCAGACTGAAAGATGATGTTTGTAAATGAGAAAAAAAACAATATAAAGGTTCTTTCTATCATTTTCCACAGAGGTTGTTGAAAGACCCTTAGAGAGAAGACAAGCTTGTAAACAAAAAAAAAATGGAATGTCTAATTAATGTGTTGTGGGATTACAAATTTAAGAATCTGTTTTAAATATGCTTCCAGACTGAATCTTTCTGTACAACCAAGGGTTGGTGAGTTCCACTCAATCCAAAAGAACCTTTAAGACCAGTACAAATTTGTTATCCTCTGCGCCGTTAGAGACGAGTTAACAGACAGCTGTAGGGTTTGGTTAACTAAGTTATCCTCTAAAAAAACATTTATTTTTATTTTAGAGAGGAAGGTTATCCTCTGTTTCGGCAGGGAAGAATTTGTTATCGTTTGTAATGGCTCTTGGTGCCTCTGTCCCAGTCTTTGAGTAGTTATGCTGATTGGAATAGTACTGTCAGACTGATTGGATTAGCACCTATGCATTTGAATGACACTGTTATGCTGATGAGATCAGGGATGGAGAAATTCCGGTAACGGGCTGATTCCTGTATTGCATTTGCATGCTTTGTTTAGATTGTCTCCACCTCTATGTATCCCTCCCCCTTGAAAGGTATAAACTCTACTGTGCTGAGCTATAGTCAGACTTGGATGACTGCAGCGACGCTCGAGTCCTCAATAAAGAGTGACTTCTGTATGAAACATATCCCAACGTCTCCTGGTCTCTGCTTCGACGAGGAAAAAGTTTCCAACAGTTTAAAAGCTTCGGAATTATGATAATGGAATTAAATATATTTAAATTGCATGCTTATTTTATACAGATGTGGACTTTATTAAACATAATATGAGAGTCTGACACAAAACAATACTAGAAACATAACATGTTCTGTGGTATGACATGCTATACAAAGATGTAGGATAAAACTGACCAATTCTTTCATATTCTTTCATTTAATTCTCTTACCCGGATTTCAGTCAATTTCTGATTTAAGATTGGAGGGTCACCGGATGGGTCAGAGCGTTGCTGAAGCTCCTCCCCTACCACCATTAGCCAATCAGTGAGCTCCCTGATTGTTTCCATGTACTTCTTATGTTCGAGGACAACGTCCTCTGACAATCTGACTCTCTCCTAAATAAGATAAAATATTAATTAACTAATTTCAATTTTAACATAAACACTCTCGTTCACTATTACACTACAACTATCCACTAGACATTAACAAATACTTCACCTCTGCTGCAGCTTTGACATCCTCAAACTGTGCCCTAAGGAGAACCATTTCTTCTTCCTTAAAGACGGGGTCACCAGTGCGTTTGTAAAGTTCAGCCGCACTCTCCTCCAGATAACACAGAGCTCCCTGGTGGTCCTCCACATCTGATGACAGCAAACGCAGTCTCTCCAGTTGCTTTCTTTTCTCCCTGAGTCCAAGCTGGGGCTCAAGAGGACCTTTAACCTCCAGCCCTACTCCCTCCAGCCATCTCTGCAGCTGTGCACGAGACTCCACGAACAAATCCCACTGATTAACGGTCCATTCCAATCGGCTAAAACACAAAGGACAGATAAGAGGAAAAAGGTATATTAAATTTGTAAAAATATTTTTATATTTTACATTCTTACAATTTTACAGTGTATATTATTCAGCATATTTATCTAGATAGAATGATAGAACAACAGACAGATGCTAATAGATAGATAGATAGATAGATAGATAGATAGATAGATAATGTTTCTATTTCTGCAACATGAACCCTATTATCAAACCCAGACCGAATTATTTAGCAGATAATTAGAAAAAACAGCTCCATCATTACACCCTTGGTGTTAATTGAAACAGATAGAGCCAGATAATAACTTGGTTACCATAGTGATGATGAATATAATTGAATAAAAGCCCAGGTGCCTGGCACCTGCAGTCAAGCACACATGCCAATTTAAAAACAGATCACTATGCTCCCACTCTTATCACTCTTGACCCAAAATACCTTAATGGCCCCGGTAATTATATTAATATTGATGTTTCCATTGTCGTGGTTTATTTTCATTTAAATCCAACTATCAGTTGACCTAAACTTCTGCAATTATGGTCATTTCACAAGTTAATATTTTATAACCAGATCACTCAGCTCACTAAAGTCAACAGGTTACCTGTGGCAACTCATAGCTCTCAAAAGCAGTGCTGCCCATGCGTCTTCAACTTCCTGAAGCTTAGAGCAAATCACTCCTCGTTCCACTTCTCCACTGTTCTTGATGACCATCTCTGCCTTCCCAGCCGCCATGTTGAGCTTTACCTCGCCCTCTCCCTTCATAAGCAGGATATCCTGGATGAGAGGAAACAAACACAAGTTACAGCTACTGCACAGATACAGATACAGACCAGCCATTCTAAAAATACTGCCTCCCCTTAAACGGTATTGGGGAAATGTCAGTTAAGTGTTGCATGTACACAATTTTTCATGGATGACAGGACAAAAATGGCCAAAAATACAGAGGATAAGGAGTGGTACAAAAATACAGCTTATTTTAGATTAAAAAATAATAAAATACAAATTATATTTTTATGACTTTGTACAAAAATTATGTATTTTCTTCAAAAGCCACTGTTCTAGATCAGTGTTTCCCAACCGGGGTGCCGTGTAAAAAATCATCTGATCTGCTAACCGTTATGCTCACGTGTCCTCTGATAATAATAGTTTTCTAGAATTAAACATTATTTGGATAATTGGTCAAAAAAAAATAGCCCTATTTTTAATAGCCCTACTGTGTGTTAGACCTACCTGAAAAACTAAAAAGCATTTATTTCATTTGTTGGCTTATCGTTAAGCTATCTCGTGCTACTGCAACAAAATTACCCAACTGTAAAATCAAAAACACACTGAGTGAGCAAATCTTTGTTTAATTAACATTATAACTAGCTATCTCACAATGTTTACATGAATAAAAGCCTACATTAAAATCTGTCATATAAATAGGTCTTTTCATTAGAAATTAGTCTACTGATTGCCACCACTGATGGACACATTTTTTTTATAATATTAAAAATATCTGTATGACAGTATATTCTGCAGTTCTTCCCTGCTGTACCAAATATCTATACTTTTCAAAGTATCATATCGAAGTTAGAAATTAAAATATTGTGACAAAATTTATTTTGTAGGGTGCCACAAATTTGTTAAAATTTCCAAAGGGTGCCGCAACTAAAGAAAGGTTGGGAAACACTGTTCTAGATCACAAAATGTGTGGATTTTTCCAGTTGTTCGTTTCCTACAATTTTTCTGCATGTACCTGTGCTCGCTCAAGTTTCCCTTCCACCTCCTTTTTATTCCCCTCCGTGTTCTCCAGTTTCTCTAAGTTCCTCTCAACATCCTTCAGCCAGGTTTCCACTGCCTTTAGTGCTTCCTCAAATGCCTGGTACTCTTGCAGGCTGCGGAGTCGACTCCTGGCCTCCTGCAGCAAAGCCTCATGGTTTGAGAGCAATTCTGCTGCCACACTATTCTCTGAAGTAGATCCTCTCTCTGTTATGGTGAGAGAGGACTGACACAGACGTTCAAGAGATGCCCTGTGAAAGAAAAGATAAAGCCAGCTCAGATTTATTCATGATGGATGGTAGTGTGAAAAATACACAAGTATATGTACATACACACACACAATTACTTATATCTGGAACATTCTCACATACACATGCTGCCTCACACACATGCACACAGACTGTCCATATGTACCTCCTCATCAGCAGCACTCTGTGGATTTCCTCCACTCTTCTCAGCTCTTCTGAGCAGTCGGGGGCTGCAGACTGACTCTCACCCCACAGAGGAGCATCTGTCTTCAGTCTCACCTCCAGCTGTTGCAGCCAGTCGCTCAGCTCCACCACACGCGTTTCATACCTTAATAAGACCAAATACACTGGATTTACCTTAAAATTCTATATAAAATCTGACACACTGAATTTAATTTCCATTCACAGTATAGTACATGGATGGTTAAATAGGTCATTGTCACATTGTACCACATTATAGGCTATGGTATTGTGAAAGGGCTAGCGTAGTTGTAAACTGTAAATATCATGATGTTATGTAATAGGATCATTCCTACAACAGTAGAAGAACATTTTCAAGTCCCCATCATATGTCTTAATATATTGTCTAAAATAGTGGTTCTCAACAAGGGGGCCTAATAAGTCTTAAAATTCAAAAAATAGCCCAAAATACAGGGGATAAGGAGTGGTAAAAAAAATATGGCTTGTAATTTTACATTAAAACAATAAAAAAATAAAAATTATATTTTTATGACCTTATACAAAAGCTGCAAATCAATCTTTTCTTCAAAAATCACTGCTCTAGATCACAAAATGTGTGGATTTTCCCGGTTTTTGTTTCCTATGATCTTCCTGCATATATATATCTGTGCTCGCTCAAGTTTATCTTCCACCTCCTTTTTGTTTAAATTTGGTTATATTAATATAATCTTAATTTAAATGCTAAAAATATTTATTTATTTTTATTTCTATTTATTTTTATTACAACAGAAGTACCAAAGGTACAGGACATATCAGTTTAGATAGGAGAGCCTTTAAATATTGTCTCGGACAAAGGGGGTCTTGAAGTAAAAAAGGTCAAGAACCACTGGTCTAAAATATATTTAAAAGATGGAAATCATATTAGTTTTCTTTGTCACAATATCATAATTAAGTGCACATGGGGGAATTTAAAATCATTTCACTACTTTGACTTGAGCAGATGTTACAATTTCTTGCCATATGCATAGGTGGTATACACACCTAACTTCAAAAACTGATTATTTATTCATATATACTGCAGGTGATTCTTTTTCCTAATTTGTTTAATCTAATTTTAACAGAACTTTTTTGTCTTGGGTATATTGTTTTACAATATATTTTTATAATTTCATCTAAGTTGCACTTTCCATCCGGTTTCCTTTTGTAATAACCTTTAAAATAACAAAAACGCTAGGTCAATTTACATCAGCCTAAATTACATCAGCCTCCAGGTAGGGCTGCACGATTATGACAAAAATCATAATTGTCGATTATTCCCTTGAAATTGTAATTGCGATTATTAATTACGATTATCACAATTTACATTGAATGATGTTTATACCATTATTTGATGCAACTGCATGCCGTATTTTTATATGAAAATAAACAAGCTGAAAACACTCTAACTGAAAAACTTTTAGTGCTTTTCTATAGTATTAAGCCTCAAATGTCAACTATACATCGGATTGGTTTCTTCTTTAAATTATAAAAAAAAATACAAATATGAATAGTATTATAATGTTATACTAAAGCTAAAATTAAAATAATGGGAAAACCCCTTAAGATAACATGTAGAAAGAAAAAAACGCATCTTAAGCACGCAGAATAACATAAGTGGACTTTGAACGATTAATTGCCGCTTTGAACGATTACGTAATTGTGGCATCCATAATTGTAATCGCGATTAGAAATTCGATTAATTGTGCAGCCCTACCTCCAGGAAGTTACATCATTTAGGTGGGGAAATACAGCACAAAGTATTAGCAATGAATTTGATTAATTTTGTGGTTTGTCTCACTCAGAAAACATTCCACCCTTGATTTAATTACAGAAAGCTGAAAACATTTTAAAAAGATGAATTTGATGAGCAATTCCTAACTGTAGCTCTCAAGGTGCAGTCACATTTACTGTTTATGTGTGAAATACAGGAATAATGATGACAAAATAAAAATTCAAAGCAAAAATAAATAAATAAATTTGCCATAAATAACTGCTTTCCAAACAGATCATTTTATTATATTGAAATGTAATGTAATATAAAACTGGTAACTACACTACAAAAAACCCATAAGACTACAAAACTCAGTTAAAACAAGAGGCTTGCTATTGGTCAGTGCTGCGAATTTTTGTGTCAAGGTTCACCGAACTTGAAACATGAACATGAAATTTGCATAGGGAAACCACAGATTCTTTAGTGTGACAATTCCTATTGAAATCCCTGTAAAATTCTCCTCAATTTCGCTGTGCAATGTGATCGCACCTTTATTGTCCATAGGGTCTGTCCTGTTTTGCATGCTGTTAATTGTCTTGACATTTTGTAAATAATCAAAATATAGCCTAATGAATATAGTTTTATTTCAAGTGCCTGAGCTTAGATTGTAGGCTCAGAGAGCACAATTTACCCATTTAATAGGTTGGCACTTTCTTCCAGGGCCCGTATGCGCTGTCGGCATTCCATAACAAATAAATCCAAGGCATATTGACAAGAGTCCAGTTGCTGCTGTATGCTTCCAGTCCCACATTTGGTGAGATGCAAGAGGAGTCTCTCTCCATCCTCACAAACCCGAGCCAAGCGCTCCTCACCTTCCATGACTTCCTCTACTGCAGTCTAAAAATGAGGGGATAAATGAATCCAATTACATAAGGGACAGAATGAACCATTGTTATTAATAATGGTAAATGGCTCCTAATCCCAAATTTAAAATCCGGCATAATCCCCTATTAGTTAATGATTCTTCAATGTTTCACTTCTGATTGGTAGTTGCCTTATTGCTTTGCTCTGGTGCAATGTTTCATTACATGACTGAGTCATTTCATTTGTTGTATGACGCTACCTTGAGCTTTTGTTGCTTGGCTGAAATAGCAACAGCATCTCCTGTTTGCTCAAAGCAGTCCTCAATTCCAGCCCTCGACTCAGACAGCCAACAGTGAAAAGCATGTGCTTTCTCTAGCAGAAGGAAAGACAGAAAGAGAACGACAGTCCATAAGAAGAAGTATATGTGAGCTGTTGCTGCATGTGGACAGATGGACTGTGTAGGTGTGCATGGATGGAACAGCTCTCTGTTGTCTTAGTAACCAGCCTCAACCAATTCCACCGGGAGCAATCATAATGTCAGTGGGAGAGGCAGCATCTGAGGCACAGGCGTGTGGCTGTCATGTTTTTAGGGAGTGCCGTGCAGAACCATTTCAATCAAACATAAATAAATAAAATACCTATAATAAACTATCCATGAGACAATTTAATGGTATGTGGTTTTAAAATCCCATCTAAAGTCTTAGTTTACTTATAATTGAGACGTACACTATTGTTCAAAAGTCTGGGGTCGGTCTTTTTTTTTTTTTTCAAACAAATAAATTAAGAAATTAAATTTCACAATATTACAGTTTTATTGTATTTTTAATCAAATATATGCAGCCTGGGTGAGTATAAGAGACTTCTTTAAAAAAATACAAACATTTGAATTGTAGTGTACATTTGATCATTTAACCCCTTAACTGTCACTCACATTTTTGAACATAGACATGAAAGTGCATGATCCAAACTTAAATTTTTATAATTCATGAATGAAAACATTTTGTAACATGATATTGATGTACCATTTTCATGGTAATGCAATGTTTGATTTTAAAATGGATTTTGAGATTTAAAGTTTTCAATTGATATATAATTTCTAATGATTTCTAAAGTGTGATAGAGAAAAAGGCAACAAAGAAGACTTTTTTTGACAAAGGTCAAAACTCCTGTTACGATGTAGATTTTTGAGGTGCACTCTTGTCATAAATTAATCTATTACTTTTCCTACATAATTTTTAACAAAAACATTGGTAAAATATCTATTTAGGAGTCTTAGACCTTTCCAACGATATATAGTTTGTCATGATTAGATTAGGATTTAATTGTAATATAGTGAAGTAAACTTAGGCGTCCCACAGAGGGGACGGGTGACAGTTAAAGGGTTAATCAATGTTAAAAATATTACTATTAATTCATTTATTATTAATTACTGTTACACTCACCATTGAAGAGCTGCAGTAGAGCATCCTGAAGAGACCCCAGGATCTGGCTGCGGCGTTGTGTCACTTCCTCATTCCTCTTGACCAGGTGGGAGACAGCGTCACCCAACAGGGTCAGGTGCTGAGTTGGGTACGTTCTACACAGTGCTCTGAGAGACTCGCTTGCTACATCCAGACTCACCTCTAACTGCTTCTGTGACCTCTCAACCTCCTAACAAAATACAGGGTATATCATTTTTAACTGAATGTTAAATGCCTACATAGCAGATTTCTGCCTCTATATTTAAATAAAATTCAGTCACTTCACTAACCTTGATCTTAACAAAATTCTCTGGGTCAGAGGATGTTGAAAACTCTGAAAGCGAGTCCTCCGAGGTCTTCAGCTGCTCTGAAATCTGGGAAATTAGGTCTAGAAGCTGCTGCCTCTGGGAGTTGAAGTCTTTATACATGCCTTTGGTCTGTTCATACACCTCTGCAGCATGGGAAATCCGCTTCCTCAGATCTGCAGCCATCACCTCAAAAGAGCAAGAACACGTGCTAGGTTTACCAGTGGCCATGACTGGCAGTGTGTTTTTTATTCTCTTTACATACTAGATGATGAAACATCATGCATCACAACAAATGTCACAACCACTGCTGATGAATACCTGCAGTTCAGTGTGTATGTGCTGGGTTTTCATCACTTCCTGGAGCTGTGTCATCTTTGCCTGCAAGGTCTTCAGTTCATCTTCCTTATTATCCAACTCCAGCTGTACAAACACAGAAATTAAGGTTCTTATTTGTACCATGTTTTGGTTTTGATTTTATGTTATGTATTTTTTCATGTTAAGTTTCCTTTACAAGGTTAAAATCGCCTTGGCTAAATAGATCTCACCTTGAACTCAGAGAGGCGTTCTTCCATGTCATGAGTGGAGAGTAGACTGGCAGCTCCCTCACTGAGCTCACTGACAGAGATGGCACTCCAACACTCAATGTCATTAGCCAATTTATTAATGTCATTCCACAGCTCAAGGGAGCGAGTGTAAAGACTGATGTCTGTATCCGTCCTCTCAGAGATCTGCACAATAATGAACACTGGCCATTAGTGCATCCTGTACATAATGTGATGTAAATAATAAGAAGACCACAGTTGAAAGAGTAGACACACTCATTTCACCAGCATAAGGGATGCATATATTTCACTTCTACATCACCATCCATATGTATAGAATTTTGTTTGTACTTACCTACTATTTTATCTATGTTTGTACATCTCAGTGCTTTACCTTTTTCTCTCTTTTTATTTCTTTCTATCTCTTTCTTTCTTTCTTTCCATCAATACTTCCCTTTTATCTGAACTGTTATTTGTTTTTTTGTTTATTTATTTGTTTTTTGTATCATGTTTATGACTGCGTTTGTACATTTAAGTGCTTCACCTTTCATTCTTTCTTTCTTTCCATCAGTACCTCCATTTTATCTGAATTGTTATTTGTTTTTGTTTTTTGTATCATAAAAATGATAAATAAATGATAAATATAAAGAATAAAGGATGCATTGGTACTTAAAATCTGGCCAATATCAAAAAGACAACAACTGTATGACAACCAATAATTGGTCGATATCACGAATCTACTTTTTTTTTTTTTTTGCAATATCGAAATTAAGAAAATAGTTTTGCAAAAACTAAATAAAAAAATAATAATTCATAATGATTTTAACTAGCTTCCATAGCACACTGAGTGCCAATTCTCAATGTTCTCATTAACTTGTTACACATTTGTCATTTGTAGGAGCAATCATTCTTTATGACCAATTTAAGTTTTCAAATGAGCATATTTACATGTTTGACGATAGAAAATGCTTCCCCTGATTTGATATATCCCTGCCTCAAGTTACTTCATAAAATGATGGGGACTAAACCGAGCATGCTAAATGATGTCTAATGAAAAGCATTAAATGCACTCACATCCAGCCACTGATCAACAATGGCATCCATCTCCGTTGAGACATTTTCACTCTGAACGCTTTCCTCTGGAAGCTTCTCCAGTACGCTGGTCAGGCGTTTGCCTGAACCAATGAGCTTATTCAGGTCCTCCTTAGTGGCCGCCAACTCTGGCCTCACCGCTTCCAGCTGAGCAAACAGAGATAACCTTATTACCTGTGTGCTTGTTATCATAATCTAAATCAGTTGTTTAATAGGTGGCACACGCTGAGGCACTAACCCGTGACAGAGCTCTATGGATATCCTCAGGGTTGTGTGGGTCTGACTGGGCCATTGTGATGGCATGAGCTCTCTCTACGACCGAGCTGATCCTGGTTCTCAGGGTCTGATATTCCCTACAGAGCTCCAGAAGGTTTGCACAAAGGTCATGGCTGTATGGGGACAAACACAAGCAGCCAAGTATCAGATTTTAAGCACAAACATCAATAGAGCTATGCAAACATGCACTGCAGTCTTGGCAATAGCTCAAAACACTCTCCCCTTTCTTCAGTTTCTTTAATCCAAAGGATAATCTATTTAGAGATTCACCCACATATCCATTAAACGACGCACACACAATAAACCACACTTAAATTGCATTTAAACATGGCAACAGTCGCAACCTGTCAAAACACCCATCCATCAACCCACTGGCCCACTCCAGCTTCTCCCTCCCATAAGTCATCCATATCAAGATCAATTTGACAAACCATTCTTCTGTCCAAACATACTAAGTTTCAATGGGAACTTAGTGTATAAGGCTTGGATAGTGAAATACTCACTCCTCCACAATAATTGCCCTAGTCCTCTCCCAGGTGGACTGGACCAAGGCTACGTCCCGTTGGGCATCTCCTGCAAGCTCAGAATCTCTGTGGGCCAGTTGTTCTCCTCTTTCTCCCAACCACAGCTGACTGTGCTGTAGGGCTTCAATCTCTTCCTCCAACTGCTTCAGCAACCACAACCTGAAAAAAAAACAGATATTATTAAAACAGCATAGCACAAACTTTGCCATTGTTAGAGTAAAATTACAAAACTCATATCTTTGCTTAGAGTAAACAACTGAAGTCCACATTTTTTGGAATGTAAAATGCAATTTTACAACAGTAAAGCACAGTTTATATTGTATATGCATGCTTCTAAATATACATATTATTATTATAAGTATACATTAAGTTACTATAATTCTATTGATATATTTTATTATTTATTAGTTTTATTATGTATATATACACCATTATAGTTTTTTAAAATTAAAACCATAAAAAAACGTTTTCATTACTAGAAATAAAATAATTCTCATTTTCAATCTCATTTAGTTTAACTTAATGTACTAAAATAAGTACAACTGAAATAATTATGAATAAAACCAATATAGACATATAATAAAAAAACTACTAAAAATGCCCAAAATTACTAAAATTGTAACTAAAATTAAAATGGAAATGAAAAATATAATTTTGTATTAATAATCTATAATTAATAGAAAAAATATATTTCATTGTACAGTATTATTTATTTTAATTATATTTACATTAAACTAAAATAATTACTTGAAATGCCAGAGTTCAAATTTAAGATATTTTAGCAATTATACTAAAAATATTTTATACATTTTAACTGATGTTTTAAGTGTTTATTTTGGTCAAGGTCTTTTGCTGATGTCAGGACGGATTAGTTTTGCAAATGTGATGTGGACATGATGCGCTGTTTTCTATGTGGTATGTGGTTTGAGTGATCGGAAAACATTTTGAACCCTGTTTACACCTCTATTTATGTATATAGCACTGTCCACTAGTAATCATTCTCAAA
Organism: Sinocyclocheilus anshuiensis; assembly: GCF_001515605.1. Lineage (NCBI taxonomy): Eukaryota > Metazoa > Chordata > Actinopteri > Cypriniformes > Cyprinidae > Sinocyclocheilus > Sinocyclocheilus anshuiensis. Next base: position 2,309,283 of record NW_015552582.1, on the reverse strand, counting down.
ATAGATTTTAATACCAGATACTAAATACCAGCCACATCAGAATTGGTGTGAAAAGGCCATAAAGAAAGTAATGGCAGAGAAAACATAAGTGCCTGTACCTCTGTTGAAAGGCATGTGTGCTGGCTTCTGTTGGCCACGGTATATTGACTCTGTCCTCCAGCTTTGCCAGACTCCCTAGCAGCAGCTCCTTCCGTCCCCTAAAGGAACTCCACATGGCCGCTAGTGCCTCCGCCTCACTCTGCTTTGTCCCAATGCTTCTCTGAAGCACCTGCACGCTCAACACAACATCATCCACCAGCCCTCTGCAGGATGTTCTTTCCTCCTCTGACACCTGTAAATGAAAATGTGATTTGTTCAGGATGATATCCAGGCTAATAGCCTGCACCTCCAGACATGCTAACTCCTTGGCAAGGTCCCCAAGTTCCTGATTTATTTTCCTGACTTTGGAGTCATCCCAGCTCCCTCTTCCTTCAACAGCATCCTGGAATGTCTGTAGAGAGGTTCTGGCTTTATTGTAAGTCTCACAGAAGTCTTTTAGTTTGAGTAGAGCTTCATCTCGATGCGCTACTAAACTCTGAGCTTCACTGAAGAGTTGAAGGCAGTCCTCCTTCCTGGTCTGGAGGTGCTGCAGGTCTTTTGGGGCTATAGACGGGCTGAGAGCATCTAGATGTGGCTGTAAGTCCTCCAGGGACTTTCGCTGGGTCTGAAGGGACATCTTGTCCTCCTTTAACCCATTGGAGAAAACAGATATTTATATATTTTTCGATTTAGACATGAAAGGATGATGATTGGATGATATACTATAAAGACATAATGTACCTTGGTTTTGGAATCAGCAGACTGTAGATCAGTTATGCTGACTTTGCAGGTGCTTTGAATGTGCCTGAGGAAGTTCTCACTCCGCTGAGTCAGAGCAAGCGAGACCTGACTGAACTGCTCCAACTTAGAAAGATGGGACTGAAGTTCCTGAATCCTGAAAATACAAAATTTAAGGTCAGGTCTCACCCTTCCATATTCAATTTGATAGTGCAAAAGAAACTTTGTAAAACATGCAGTGAGAAACATACTGTATTTTACAAAGAATTTTTTTTAACAAATAAATGCAGTCTTGGTCAGCATGAGAGACTTCTTTCAAACTTTTGAACATTGAACCATGATTTACTACTTGATAATGCATGAGGAAACATCCGCAGTATGGACAGATTTTGCATATGCCCCCATGTATATTTTAGAAGCACATCGGCAAACAGATAGACTTAAAGCCAAATGACAAGGACTAAAAAGCCAAAATCAAATCAAATCAAATTTACCTGAGTGGTATACTGGTACTGAGAGAACACCACCTCTCCTCCAGGTTACAGTGAAGATCTCTAAGCTCTGCGGTCCTTTCCTCTGAAGCTGAAGAGTACAGAGACTCTGCACGGGTCTCCAAACTTTCCAACAAAGACTCCTGAGAGGGAACTTCTGACTGCATATCCTGGAACATCATAAGAAAAAAAATTATGGGTTATTTGCCATTAAAGACATAGAGTCCCACATTGTCACACAACAGGAATTTAAAAAAGGAACCAAGAGTGTTGAAAATCCCTAAAATGCCCTCTGACTTCACCTGCAGCATCTGAAGCTGGCTGTGTAGCTTCACATTGTCTGTGGTCAGGTAGGGAGAATCTGAACTGCATAGAGTTTCGCACCTGTTCAACCAGGACTGTAATAGTGAGAGATCTCTCTCATATCTAAAAACCAGAGAGTCAAAACATTGCATTTTACATTACAGTTTTAATTTGTGTAACAAAGACCTCTTCCAACACATTATGTAACAAATATACATTGAAACACATGCCTTTGCCATAGAGTCAACAGGTTCTCCAGTTTTGATAGTTTTTCAGTGGCTTGCTGGGTATGTAATTTGTGAGCTTTCGGAAGGTCAGCCACAGCTTTCTCCAGCTGTCCGCCATCAGACAGCCTCCTCCAGCCCAGACTCAGAGACATCAGCCTGGGCCCCAGCTGCTGTAGACGCTGCACTACATCCTGAGAATGAAGGAAACACAGTTTGTGTCATACATAAATGTTACTCTAGCAGACTCAAATGCCCTTAAATAAACATTTTTAAAAGCAGCAGTTATTGTGATCGTAACTGTATATGGTCTTGAATAGGGGTCTCGTACTAATGGCCCCCAGGCCGAATATGGGGATTATTACTTACAGCCCTTCAAGTATAAATAGTTTATCCTTTAATCCAGTCTGCAAATTGATTTTTACTTTCTGCATTTTGGTTTGGTCTTCGTTACTCGCTTAAGGATTATTAAACAGCAGTCAATATTTTTTTTTCTACATGGCTTATTATAGCCCTAAAACAATAATGAACTGAAGCTGTATCCTAGGAGACAGCAACAAACAGACATGCTGCGACTAATCCTTCATTTTATTTTTCTGACTTTAAAATGAATTAATATTCACAAATATCATACTGTACATGTGAACTGATTATTATATATTTTTGCCATTTTCCATTTAAAGAATTTCTAACCATTACATCAAAATTAGATTGCATTGATTGTATAAATAATGGTATTTGTTGAAGCTGTTGGCTAGTGGCCCCAAATTTGAATTTGACACCCCTGGTCAAGATGGTACAGTATATATGATAAGGAGATTGTTTTATTTCTGTCTTTATGTCGTCTGTTCCCAAACATATGTAATACTAACCATATGTTCATGGAGAGTTTTATATGCTGTTGATGCTGATGTACAGGAAGTAACTGGTACGTTCAGTTTTTCCTGTAGTCCATTCAGGAAACCTTCCACCTAAAATGTGTGAAAACAATGAGTAACACACATCTAAAATGGCTTAAATAATATATCAGATCGGAGGAGAGCCATGTACTGTATTGTAATGTCACCTCATTGAGATCTTGGATAAATTGGTTTGTATTTTTCAAGCTAGAGTGAAGCTCTGCTTCTCGTTGCTCCACACTGTTCTTAAACTCCTCCCGGTATCTCCCAATCTGTGTCAGACGTGCTTTAATTCGCCCTGCCTCATTCGGTGTGATGAAATGAATTAAGGTCTGAAACTCTGTCTCCAGTCGACTAAAGACGTCCATCTTCTCCTCTAAGCCCTCCTTCAGCATCTAAGGAGCGAAATCAATGCGGAGACATCATTCACTGAGTGCTAAATGAAACCTATCTTGTTGTTTGGTTAATTTGGTTATGTTTATTAAGTTACAGTCTTCTGATCCAGGTTTACAACATCCATCATCTCTGTTTACCTCCACAGTGTTTATCTGCTCATCCAGGTTGGCAGAGGTTCTGCTGAAAGCTTCAAGCTCCTTCTTACTTTCACAGACCCAAGAGAAGAAAGCCTCAGACTCACGGCTGAAACCTTGCCACCATCTGTGCATCATCTCCAGATCTGACATGCTATTGGAACAGAGACAAACAGGAAAGAAGCACCACTTGTGAAAAAAGAAGTACGCTTTAGCATACTTTTAAAGAGATAACTAATTACTGAAAGAATATACTGAATGTAATGTTTTCAGACACTGCTGGGTATGTAATTTGTGAGCTTTCGGAAGGTCAGCCACAGCTTTCTCCAGCTGTCCGCCATCAGACAGCCTCCTCCAGCCCAGACTCAGAGACATCAGCCTGGGCCCCAGCTGCTGTAGACGCTGCACTACATCCTGAGAATGAAGGAAACACAGTTTGTGTCATACATAAATGTTACTCTAGCAGACTCAAATGCCCTTAAATAAACATTTTTAAAAGCAGCAGTTATTGTGATCGTAACTGTATATGGTCTTGAATAGGGGTCTCGTACTAATGGCCCCCAGGCCGAATATGGGGATTATTACTTACAGCCCTTCAAGTATAAATAGTTTATCCTTTAATCCAGTCTGCAAATTGATTTTTACTTTCTGCATTTTGGTTTGGTCTTCGTTACTCGCTTAAGGATTATTAAACAGCAGTCAATATTTTTTTTTCTACATGGCTTATTATAGCCCTAAAACAATAATGAACTGAAGCTGTATCCTAGGAGACAGCAACAAACAGACATGCTGCGACTAATCCTTCATTTTATTTTTCTGACTTTAAAATGAATTAATATTCACAAATATCATACTGTACATGTGAACTGATTATTATATATTTTTGCCATTTTCCATTTAAAGAATTTCTAACCATTACATCAAAATTAGATTGCATTGATTGTATAAATAATGGTATTTGTTGAAGCTGTTGGCTAGTGGCCCCAAATTTGAATTTGACACCCCTGGTCAAGATGGTACAGTATATATGATAAGGAGATTGTTTTATTTCTGTCTTTATGTCGTCTGTTCCCAAACATATGTAATACTAACCATATGTTCATGGAGAGTTTTATATGCTGTTGATGCTGATGTACAGGAAGTAACTGGTACGTTCAGTTTTTCCTGTAGTCCATTCAGGAAACCTTCCACCTAAAATGTGTGAAAACAATGAGTAACACACATCTAAAATGGCTTAAATAATATATCAGATCGGAGGAGAGCCATGTACTGTATTGTAATGTCACCTCATTGAGATCTTGGATAAATTGGTTTGTATTTTTCAAGCTAGAGTGAAGCTCTGCTTCTCGTTGCTCCACACTGTTCTTAAACTCCTCCCGGTATCTCCCAATCTGTGTCAGACGTGCTTTAATTCGCCCTGCCTCATTCGGTGTGATGAAATGAATTAAGGTCTGAAACTCTGTCTCCAGTCGACTAAAGACGTCCATCTTCTCCTCTAAGCCCTCCTTCAGCATCTAAGGAGCGAAATCAATGCGGAGACATCATTCACTGAGTGCTAAATGAAACCTATCTTGTTGTTTGGTTAATTTGGTTATGTTTATTAAGTTACAGTCTTCTGATCCAGGTTTACAACATCCATCATCTCTGTTTACCTCCACAGTGTTTATCTGCTCATCCAGGTTGGCAGAGGTTCTGCTGAAAGCTTCAAGCTCCTTCTTACTTTCACAGACCCAAGAGAAGAAAGCCTCAGACTCACGGCTGAAACCTTGCCACCATCTGTGCATCATCTCCAGATCTGACATGCTATTGGAACAGAGACAAACAGGAAAGAAGCACCACTTGTGAAAAAAGAAGTACGCTTTAGCATACTTTTAAAGAGATAACTAATTACTGAAAGAATATACTGAATGTAATGTTTTCAGACACTTAATTGCATGTTATTTACAATTAAATAAAAATTTTATATAGTTTAAATTTATATTAAATTCGATTAGTTAACTTTAGAGTGCTTTTTGACCCATTAAATATAATTTTTTGTATGCAATTTCATGAAATATGGTTGAAGTGTACTGCCAAATGTACTGATAAGCATTTATGGCAATCTAAAATATACTTTAATGTCACTTTTATTGAAACTTGTATGTAATATCATGTATTTAAATATATTTGTTATTACACAGTTGTAATGCAGCTGCAATTTACTACTAAAATCCAAATAAATATTAACTTTAAATGTATCCATTAATTAATATACTACAGTTGACATTATAATCAAGTTCTTTAAATGTGCTTTAGCATATTTAGAAACATAATGATTGTACTTTAAAATAAAAATGGCCAAAAATATCACAGGGCAATTCTGAGAGATGTTGTTAAAGATGCAGCAGACTACTGCAATCTGACATAATTGAAAATGAAATTCTCTTGAATTGTACATTACATGTATGTACAGTAGATAAAGACATACTGACTTAAACCTGTCTTACATTTTCCTGAGGCTGGCCTGTATCTCCTGCAGTCTCTCTTTTGTGGACTGGGCCTGATCCTGTAGTAAAGACTGATTCTGAGAACCAAGTTTAATATCTGCTGCCTTCTTCACCAGGGACTCAGCTCTAACAGCAAACATGTTACCCTGCTCATGAAGCTCCTAAACAAACAACACACAGACATGAGTATTATTCTCAGCCCAAAGTTCATTAAACAAACTACTATATTTTCTGTCTGTGCTCTCACTTTAACATTTTTCATTTCAATCTTGAAGTTGTCCAGGCTGCTGAAGATGAGCTCCCTCTGCAGGACAGGACTGACAAGACACACAAACTGCCAGATGGCCTCTCTCTCCACGTCAAACTCCTGCCATGCACTCACAGTGACCTAATGACCAATGAGAATCACACAATACTGTACCATTCCACCACTGATTGTTGTAAAGGTTAAACCAACTGCAAGAAATCTGGGTGATTACATTTCTTGCAGTTTTTCATGTTGCATTACAGGCTTACACTTTATGCACAAACAGTAAATTTGCACTCAAACAATAGCCAAACAGTAATGATTGTCTGCTGGAAACAAGCTCGGTCCTCTGAAGAGAGGAGATTATTAAGGTCTTTTTGATTCCAAGGACCCCCATTGTCCACAACAACATTTATGGAAAATGACTTTCCCCATGACTTTTCCAGTTGTTTGTGATTACTGGTTAAGGATTAAGTATAAGGATTTTTTTTTACTTATTATTTTTATTTTATTTTTTGTACAATTTCTAATTAATAAAAAAAAAATAGTTTAGAGCTTGGCATAACTAGAAAAATTAAAACGAGAACGAGCGTTAGTTATAAGATATCTAATATAAAATTATGATTAATAATTAATATTTAAAAATAATCATATTTGGTGTGTGTGTGTATATATATATATATATAAATACACACACAACTCACTGAATAAATGTGTAAAAGAGAAAAGAGCACATCCAGTGCTTCTCTGACCGACTCAAACATGTTCCTCACTTCAGGTCATCATCATTTAGAAATTATCTCTGGTTTGTCTTTGTTTTGGATTATTTCTCTTAGTGCTGTCAAACGATTCATCACGATTAATCGCATCCAAAATAAAAGTTTCTGTTTACATAATATATGTGTGTGTACTGTGTGTGTGTGTATATATATATATATAAATACACACACACACACACACACAGTGGAGATCAAAATTAGAGAACCTCCAATTTCCTAAAACAGGAGTAGAAGGGCAGTTTTAAGCATATTTCATAAATTAATTGTATTCTGAAGCACAGTATAAAAAACTCAAATGAGATATTTGAAAAAGATCTCTGATCAAAATTAGAGAACACTTACAGATACCTCCAAGTTATTGGTGTTAATCTGGCACCTGGTGCTAATTTAAAACAAATTATAATATGGCCTGTGTGTAAATATCATTATTTGATTGAAAGCGTTACCTGCAGGTGTTTCTCCTGAGCTGCCCGGTCTTCTTTACAGAAATTACTTTGAGAACGGAGATCTATCTCTATTTTTTGCTGGGTTTTCATATTTTGCTATGTACACACCATAAAAGGGTAAGACAGACAAGAGCGAGAAAGGAAAAAGGAAAGGGAACACAAAAATAAAATAAATGATTCTGAGATTTCCCCCTTGGAATATCATGCATGACAAAAAGTCACTTATTCACAGCAATCAGATTAGCAAATAAAATCGATGAGCAGATTCATCATGTCTATTGCATTATGTGTCAACAAAATGAATTCTACCTGGTGAATAAGGAGCAGCTGTTTGGCCTCTGTTACATTATCTGCGTTCAGTATTCTTCTGTGCTCTTGTGTCTGGATCACCTCCTCCTTCAACTGCTCTCCAGCCTTTATGTTCCCTTCACTAGCCACTGCAACCGGAACATCCTGAGAAAACAGTAAAAGAGTTTAACCATGCAAAATATCATCAGAGCAAAATGTCGTAAACAGTAATGCCACAGATATCTGTACAATGCAAAGTTCCTGTAGATGATATGCAAATATGTTTTTTTTTCTCCAATAGCCATATATTAACATTTGCATATCATTTTCTTTTGCAGATATTTCCTTCCCAAAGTGAACTGAACATTGAATTTATGGCCCAGAACTAAGTGGCCATCAGCAAACATGAAGACATGAAGACCATCCTTCACCTCAGACAGAGACAGCAGCAGTGCAGAAAACTGTTGTGAGAGTTTATCAAGAGCAGCTCTCTGTGTGTGACCCTCACTCTCAGGACTTATGTCCTCCAGGACAGCAAGACGAGCTTTGAGCCAGTCCAGAGTTTCACCCTGAGCCTTTACCGCCTGATGCTGCATCTGCAGAGAGAGGAAGAGAGAGGTCAGCTGAAGTCACATAACAGACAGTGGTCTGCATACACATATACAGTATGCAGATGAGCATTAATCATGTTGATTTGGGGTGAGCTCACCTGGACAGAGGAGGTTTCAGCACCACTCTGAGTCGCCTGCTGGAAAAGAAGCCATCCAGACAGCTCACTGAACCTGGAGCACAGCACAAAAAAAAAAAACTGAAAAAAAAAAATCCTGAAAATTTCACACAATCTGATCACCAGCATATGTTGTCCCTTGTGAGGAAGTGCGCTTAATTCAAATATTTTAAGTATCTTTTAAATAAAGTACTTGCAGGATAAATAAAAGGCCACTTAAGCTTACTTAAAGAAAGTACACTTTAATGACTGCTTCTTAGCACACTTAAGTACACTTATAAAAAAAGTGCACTTCATAATAATGTCAAACTGAACATTTTATTTTAAAGCATTGTTTTAATAATCTTTTGTCGTGCTTTAAAAGAAGTACACTTATTTTGATGTTGACTAACATACTAAAGCACATTTAAAGTACTTGATTATAATTTTAACTATAGTGCGTATTTTTTTATATTATATTCAAAGATAAAATATTTTATAGAAGTATATTATATAAGTACTAAATTGGAAGTTCATCATCATAAATGTGTAATTACAAATAAGAATTAAAATTTAAATACATTACATACAAGTTTCAATAGAACTTACATTAAATACATTTTATAATAAATGCTATATTGGGCAGTATACTTTAATATAAGTAATTCTATAATTGCATATAACAATTACATATAAAAATGTTTAAAAAAGGGGCCTTGCTTAAGTAGGTCAAAAATCACTCTCAAGTTCAGCTAAGTGCATTTAATAAAAATGTTAACTTTTTTTTAATTTAATTGCAATTAACAAGCAACATGGACAGATTTCATCCTATAATGTGTCCCATTTTTAAATTTAATATTTGCATCTCACCTGGCATGCCACTCTCTCCATTTATCCGGGTCCTGTTGTAGTCTCAAGTGTGTTCGTTCTACTAAACCCCTGACCTCTGAAACATGATCTCTGGTCTCCTCCAGCATTTGATAGCCTATGCCATTCTCTGGAAGATCCTGACAGAGATGCTCCATTGTCTTTAGTCGCTTCTCACAAGCAGAAAGTGGGTTTTTCTGTCTGAAAAAGGCCTATAAAGACACATAAATAAATGTTAAGATTTTTCATGAAATGTAACTTGCATGGTCTTTTCTTCATCTGTTCTATCTCACCCTGTGTTCTTTGATAATTTTTTCACTGCCAGCTGTGAGCAGGGCCTTGTCCTCCCTTTTCAGCTCTACCCGACACTCCTGTAGCATGGTCATCACCAAACGCCTCTCTGTTTCCACACGGAGTCTGAGCAGATGGGATGGGGCCTCGACTTGAATGTCCTGGTAGAAAAAATGCATCAAGATGAATCCTTTAGGAGATGTTCCTGTTAAGCTGTCTTTTTAACCTTCCAACTGACCTTCCATTGCTTGTGCAGTCGTCTGACCGTCTCCCGCAGACTCTGTTGGTCTTCCTCAGAGATGATATCAGTGAGGTCATCACACGCCTTTAAATAAGCACTTAAAATGTGCTGATCCAGTCGCCCAAAGAACTCCTGAGGAAATATTTGCAGACTTAATTTAAAAAAACAAGACAAGTTAAATATGTTTGAAGGGTTCGCCAATTAAGACATTATTGACGTACATTATGTTTGCGGAAAAGCTCATCTGGGTCTCCCCTTTCCTTTAAACAGGCCAGGCCCACACGCAGCGCCTTCTCCAGGTCAGCACGAGACTCTTCATACCTCCGCATGAGGCTGCCGTTAGTTTCTGCCACCTGCCTCCATTCTAAAGCCTCCTGCATCAGAGCCTGATCAGAGTAGAACACAGTTACTCCATCAGCTCTGTAGTTGATGGATAAATCCAAACTAGTGATTTTTTTCTGTGGAACAAAAGCAAGAGTTAGAGAATCTCCACTTAGAGATGCAGCAGAGGTGAAGATTTTCAATGAATGACAACTTAAATTTTGTAAGTCTTCAAAAGACTTGGATTACAGCACAAGAGTCATATGGACTACTTTTATGGCGCTTTATTTATTTACTGAGTTTGGCAGTCCATGTTCACCATGTTGTTGTATATATATAATATATACAATGACTCTTTACAAATTTTAAAGAATTCTTTTTTTATTTTTATTTTTTTGTCTGTGATTTCCCTGGAAAAAATAACAGTACATAGGCTTTAAATGACATATGAGTAAATGACAGAATTGTAAAAAGTGCAAATGTTGAAGCCAGCATTATTCTGACTATTTCTATAAAACATACTATGAAACAACAGTTTGGAGTCTGTAAGATTTTTTGATCCTTCAAAAACACATGATCCATCAGAAATCAAATCAGCTGATTTGGTGCTCAAGAAACATTTCTTGAAATAGAAATATTCTAAAACATTAAAAATGTATTTACTATTTTTTAAAACAACTTGCTGAATAAAAGAAAGAAAAATCTTGCTGACTCCAAACATTTGAATGGTAGTGTATATTATTGCAAATCTGTAATGTAGTCCGACCTGTGCAGTGGTCTGAATCTCGGTTACTCTGTTCTGCAGAAGAGACATGTCAAAATTGTGTAGAGATTTCGCACAGCACAGCGCCCTCTGTAGGGACAGGTAACTGCGCTCCATAGCGCAAACACAACGCTTACAGGTCTGCTGCTGAGTTTGCAGCTCCTGCCAAAAATGAATAAAACAGAAATAAACACAAAGATCAATTTTAGTTCACACAGATACTGCTAGGGACCTTTTCCCTACTGAATCCTTGTGGGTTTACAGAAGACAGGCACTTATTATTTGTCACATCATTACTATTTCATCACACGGTATCCTTCATGGTCTAATCATCTTTTTCTCCCAGTGGTCGGTACTGACCTGGCACATTTCCTGGTTGTGTTGCTGTGTGATGATGTGTCCAGCGTGCTCCGCTGTCTGGTAGAAAGCTGAGATTTGTTTCTCTAACTCCTCTAACAGAGGACATAGAGCCTGGCACTCCCTCAGAATTAAAGGACACTTTTCTTTCAGCTGTGAGGATAAAAAAAAACACACAATGACACAATATTTATTCTCAGACATGTCACTGAAAATGAAAATTCTGTGATTTATTCACCCTCATATGGTTGCAAACGTATGTGATTATGTTTTTATTTGGTGGAACACAGAATCAGACATTTAGCAGGATGTTCTGCTATTATTTTCCATGTAATGAAAGTGAATGGTGACCAGAGGCTGTCTAGCTCCAACACTGATAGAAAGTACCTTAAAGGGCTCCAAAAGACTTGCATTTAAGGTTCTTGCATTCAAGTTTCCGCAGCCATTTCTGATATCTTTATCGTGTTTATGATGCTTTTCTTCTTTCTGTGGTCACCATCACTTTAATTACACTGAAAAGACTAGTGTGAACATTCCTGCTAAATGTCTGATTCTGTGTTCCATCAAATAAAAATAACCCTAGAATTTTTCATTTTTCAAATGGAAATAACATAATATTGTGCAAACATAGCACAAACCTGATGGAGCTGTGCTTCGGCGGTTGTTATAGAAGAAAGTGCTTTAGTTCCACTACCATGAACAGAGTCTTTGGCCAGAAGCTGTGCAGAGCGAGCAGCCACCTTGTATTGTGCTTCCACACCAGGCAGCCTGTGCTTGATGTCCTACAATGCGTGTGAAATTATATCAGAAAGCTTAGGTGAAACTCAAATGAACCAAACTGGCATTATAGTCTTACATTTATAATTTCTGTATGGCCAAGCTCACATACAGAAAAAAGTATTAACAACACACTCCAAATACAGTGAATGTTGAAACCTCTTTACCTCAACATCCTGCATAAAGGCTTTAACATCCAAGAATGACACTTGAAGTGGTGAGGAAAGTTTGGTAATGGAAGTGTCCAGAAACTCTTGTATGTCTAAGCTGACATCCTGGTGCATCCTCACCTTATGAGTCTCAGTAGGACGAGCATACTTTGAAGAGAGCAAAACAGACGTTATAATTAAAAGAAGAGTTAACTTAAAAATGAACTCCATATGACTTTCTTTCTTCCGTTAAACATAAAATTCATTATTTATAGTAGTTCTGACATTAAAGAAAGAAACAAAGGTATAAAGATTTATTTAAAGTATTTCGATTTTTGGGTCAACCATCTCTTTAACCTGAAAAATTTCTTGTCTTTAAGATTTGCACAAGCTTGTTTACCTGTTTGACCTTCAGAAATAGCTCCCTCCATCTTCCATTAAGAAGCAGGAGCTGATGCTTTATGTCACATGTCACTGTTTCATCACAAGTCTCAATCAGAAAGTTTCCTGCATCATTCATAGCAGCGTGCTGGTCCATCCAGTGCGGAAGATTACGAAAAAACTCCTAGAAGAACAAGTGAGAATGTGAATGTATTATAAAAACAACCCTACAAGGTATTTTCAGAGACTTGCCTACATTTACAGTATGTGGATGTCTCACCCGTTTGGTGTTCTCGGGTTGTCTGAGAGCCCCCTGAGCGTCCTCCAGCCAGGCCTGCAATGAGGCCACACAACTGTTGTACCTCAGCCAGTTACACTGCACCTCCTCCAGCATAGACCTTACGCTTCGCACCTCCACCGACAGACTCCTCCACTGATCAGACACCTCTCGCAGGAAGAGCTTTACCCCTCCCTCAACTACAATGTCAAAACATGCACATACAAAAGGAGATTCAAGAAAGTACTAATAAATACAGTCCTTGACATCAACAATAAGCATTTATTCTTCCCTTTTAAAAGTTAATTATTATTACTAGTCCAGGTGATATGTGCAGAATTTGAGGTGATATGTTCACTTTTTCATAAAAGCATGAAACTTGGTACAATTGTACAGGTTAGGGCCCTGAACATTTTCAGAAATGGAGCCATCGCAAAAACACCTCGTGGTTGCCATGGCGACCATTTTACTTTCCACCATAACCAAATTATGTATTTTCTATACATATATAAATTTAATCCCATATCCGACCCATTTGACATAAAAACTGGGACCCGAACCGCACCTGCATTAAATCTCCTACATAAGGTAGAAAAAAATAATTTATTTAAATTTTTTAAATTGTAAAATTGTGAATAGATTAAATACAGAAAGCAAGCAAAGAGTGCTCCCTTTAATATAATCACTACAGCTGTCAATAACTGGCAGCGCAATTGGCTACATTGCTCAGCGTGTACTGGATCAAGTCGAAATAGTCTTGTTTATTGGACCCGCAACATGCCCGTGCTTGTCACCGTCCGGCCCGCTCCCGCACCAAACCCTACACATAAATATTATTCCACCCGTTAAATCAGATATTATCGATTCACCTGCGTGTACCCGCCCGCATGCAGGACTCTGGCTTCCCCCTTGAGGACAACATAATAGACAATTCTGGCCCCAGAGAGTGATTGTAAATTAAGTTTACATGAAATATTTTTTAAGTTTCTTTCTGCATCTTCTGCAATTTCATTGTAATCCTTCTCATAAAGTCACTGAATTAACCATTAACTGTTCACCTGATTGCGTTGCCGTCTGCGTGTGATGTTAGAGCGTTGTTGAGAGAGAACAAGAATGTATTGGAAACACACTACCACCTACCTGACTCTGCCTGAGAGGTAAGGAAAAATACACTTACCTGAGATAATTTTTTTTATATCTCTGAAATATATGATAGTATTTTTGAAAACAATTTTTTTATGTATTATTGAATACAATATTGGTTAATTATCAAAGAAAGAAAAAAAATGAATAGCCATAATATGGACTTTTGTAAATGCTGTGATACTGTGATGCTCAGATACTGTGATTTCCTTCTCACATTGCTGATTTCACCATTAACTCTTCACCTGAACAGTTTATGTTGCTGTATATGGTATCATTGTAACCCTTGGCCATCAAAACATAGGGGTAGACATCACCTTTTCTGTGTTATCATGTTTGGTTCAGGAGATATGACACAAAATACATAATTTGGTTATGGCGGAAAGTAAAATGGTCGCCATGGTAACCACGAGGTGTTTTTGCAATGGCTCCATTTATGAAAATGTTTAGGGCCACAAGCTATACAAGTGTACCAAGTTTCATGCTTTTATGAAAAAGTGAACATTATTTTCACATATCACCTGGACTATACTACCTATCAGCATTGCAGCGATAATATACAGTATTATTCTAGTATTTTTATAGTATATGCTATTACAGTATTTATTAATATTTTAAATTAGCTTTTGTTTTTATATTTTGAGATTTCATTCGTTTTAGTAATTTTAGTTAAAAAATCTCCTGTCTGAGATGCTTTTAGAACAGACCCATGACCCAATTTATTGTTGCGACCCACCAGTTGAGAACCACTGCTCTAAATCACAAGGATAAGATGTGATTGGCTTCTGGGAGATGTATTTTGTGATCTTCCAATCACACTTCAGATATATAACACAAAGACCACCTCTATGTTGAGATTGCCTTAGGCACGAACAAAGCAACATGTTGGCAGTCTATTGCCCAGAGAAACCCAATTAGAATACAGTATCTGCAATAATGGACTGGAATTCCCTTTTGAGCTCTGTGCCTGGGAAAACCTCATTTACCAGTGGCCCGAGGAGAGGGGCATGAGTGTAGAAGGAAAAAGAAAAACCAAAAGGAAAAAAGCAAGAATGAAACACAGAGAGAGAGAGACAGAGACAGCAGGAAGATGCTACAGGCACAGACTGATTGACTACTGAGTCCACAAGGATTAAACTCACTGAGGGTGAAACGAGGTGAGCTGCTTCCATTCTGCCCTCTGGACACTGAGATGGTGAAATGTGAAGCATTTTCTCTAAAAAAAAAAACTGTGCCTTTATCTGCACAGCCATGATCTGATTTGTACATTACAAATATATATTTTTGATTCCCCCAAGGCCGCCACTACTGCTAAAATTCATGAGGCCCGGTACAAAAATCTTGTGTGGGCCCCTCCTTCCCTGTGTGCCTTCTTCTATAATTCAGAAAAACATATTTTGCTATATTTGGTGATTCTCATATAAAGTGATGAGAAAAATAAGTGCACAGTGAAACCAGGATAAACCTGAAAAACCATTGCTAAAAGTTGTAGTGCTGTTACCAAACTACCATTTAGCACAGTGTTTCTCAACCCTGGTCCTGGGCACCCCCCCAGCACTGCACATTTTGTGTGTCTCCCTAATCAAACACACCTGATTCAACTCATTAGCTCATTAAAAGAAACTCCAGGACCTGAAATGGGTGTGTCAGAAAAAGGAGACATACAAAATGTGCAGTGTTGGGGGGCGCTCAGGATCAGGGTTGAGAAACACTGATTTAGCAGAACCACGAGCATACAGTACACATAATTATTTAGCATATGAAGCATACCTGAGCTGTCTGCTTTAATGTAGAGCTCAGCAGCGTTTATAAGAGCCTGGTGGCTGGATTCATACTTCTCAAAGAACTGCTGCCCCTCCACAAAAGACTAGAGAAGCAGAGAATGAACAAAAGTAAATATCAGATCATTTAACTGCTGAGTCAAAGCATAAAGAAAAAAGCATCTTTAACATATCTCAGGCTCTACTAAATGTGATAGAATGGGCATCACTATGTATGAAAACGTATGAACTTATTTGTATGGTTGGGCAATGGAGGAGCTGAGAGAAGAATGAACAAAAAAAAAAAACTTTTATAGAATCCCTCTGGCTTGTAAACTTACACCATAGCTTTGTAGCAAAAGATCCATTGATTCCAGTCGGTCGTATTTAATGATCCAGGATTTTAGCTTGGACTCGGTTAGTGTCAAAAATGCCAGCATAGAGTATTTTGACTCCCAGAATTCCAGTTTGCTCAAGTGAACGTGGAAGGAGGTAGATATGTAGTTTAATCTGAAAGCAGTTAAATAAAAACAGGTTAATAATATAATATAATATAATATCTCTTTATTCATTTTTGAGGTTATCTGTTATGATGTTTACCTCTCTGCCATGTCTTGCAGTTGTTCCATGGGAATGGGGACATTATTAACACATCTGTCTCTGTGTATTAACTGCAAGGTCTGCTTATGTCTTTCAAGAAGCCTTAAGATCTCCTGCACAACAAAACAGATAAATGTAAAACTCATTTTTCATTCATGTTTCATTCAGGATTCATGTTAAAGGAAGAATGTGAAGGTTTTGCTAGTTTTGGTAATACTCATTAATGGATTCTCATTCATCCATTCTCCATTACACTATACACATTCATCCAAACAAACACAGATTCCTCATCCTGTTTTACCTGGTCATGTAGTCGCTTTTTGTGAATGGCTTTGGCGGGCTCATCATGGGCTTGCTGAGGGACCAGCTCTTCTCGTAGGATCTTCTCTGCCTGATGTAACCACACTCCGACTTCGCCCAGAGGATGAGGCAAACCACTATCCAGCTGTAGATGCCAATCCAAAAGCTGCAGCAAGAAAAATACCACATAAATTGTCACAAAAAAAAATAAAAATAATTTATGTCACAAAAATAATACAACATCTTTTGTGGACTTTTATTTTGACTAAATCTGTGAATATCCTCAAAGGTAAAACTTATTCAATTATTCATAAATAAAGTATCTAGGACTAGGATTAGGGCTAGTCTATGTATAATAATTAGCTTCATATAAAATAATACAACTCTATGGTGTATCTGACCCTTGCAGACAGTCTCTCCCAGGCCTGTTTGACCAGAGCCTGATCTGCAGTCAGCTTGCCATCCTTCTGTCTGGACTGGATGCATGTTTCCACTTGTCTTCTCTGCACCTCAAACTGTACATGATAACGCTTGAATGTCTGAGAGAAAGAGAGAGAGAGTGAGTGAAAGAAAGAGAGAACTACAGGAAATTGAATTACTGAATTTCTGAATATTCAAATAACGTCCAATGTAATGCTAATAGGAGAAAGACAGCAAGATAACACAGCCTGTCCAAAAAACGACAAAGTAAGAGAAAGAGAGAAAGAGAGACATGCCAAAAGCTGAAAAATAATTTAAACAGCCAAATTGCACATGCATGTATTCATGCAATAATGGGCTCCAATTTTCCACTTTCTCTCTACCCGTGCGGTCCCTGCTAGAGCTCTGGTTCTTCTGAATATGAAACATGTCCGTGGGCGCTACAGAAAGCAACAGATGCCACTCACTGGTGTGTAGTGCCCATGATTATGAGAGCAACGAGAGCTTTCAGCTCTAATGTATATTAGCATTGTCTGCATACGTATGTGGGAGTGTGCTGAGTTTTAAGCAACCAGTGTTTTGTCTGGGATCTACCATATGTTTCACATTTTTCTTACACATTGTCATATGAATTATGATGAGTATACACACAGTGGTGTCCAAAATCTGAGACCACAGTGAAAATTTCAAATCTCAAATCATGACTGACAACATATACTACTGGTTAAAAGTTTGGGGTCAACAAACCATTTTCATCTTTTTCAAACAAGTAAAACAGCAATATTGTAAAATTATATCACAATTTAACAATTGTTTTCTATCTGAAAAAAATGTATTCTTGTGACTGCAAAGCTGAATTCAAGCAGTCATTACGCCAGTTTTCAGGTCACATGATCCTTCAGAAATCATTCTAATATGCTGATATGATGCTTAAGAAACAATTCTTATTCTTTTATAAACTTAGTTAATAAAGAACAGCATAGCTTGATATAGATGGTTATTCAAAAGCACTTAAGTTCAAAATAAGTTCAAACATAACCAAAAAATTATTTGCATTTTAGTGAGGGATATATTTGTAAACTCAGTAATGGCTCTAAACAATTTGCTGACTGAATGAGTCTGATTCGGTTCATAAGAGTCATTTCTTCTTTGCAAGAAAGAGTCATTTGTAAGAAAATCTGAATTTCATGTTAGTCAACTTCCAGCTATTTATAACATGATTTATAATGAAAACAGTTGTATTAAATTACATAAATAAAAAATAGAAGCATTTTTACTAACAGTCTAGACTTTTGAACCATACTGTATGGAAATACTGTCAGACTTCTGTATTTCAGTATAACAGCGACACTGCTTTCTTGGATATCAGTATTAACAGTGGCCGTTTGACCACTCAATAAGTTTTACTCAGGCATCTAATTGATATCATATGTGATACATAACACTGCCAGCCCTGCAGGTTCTGACTGAGACCCTGAGCTCACCTGGTACTGCACAGCGGGACTTCCTCCATTCCTCTGGGCTTGAGCACAATCTCTCTCCAACTGATCTGCCCACGCTTTCAGCTCCCTCAGTGTCTTACGCTGCTCCCTCTGAGAGAAAAAAAGAGCGCCGAGTAAGTTAGGATTGTAGAAACAAGACAAAAAGCAAACATTTGTGCAGATTTAAGGCCCTTGGGGAGCTCTACACTCATCATTTCCTTACCTAAAGTAATTTAATGCACTTTAAACCCCCAACCCGATACAATTTTGCAGTTCAAACATGCATCACTAATGCCACATTTATAAATCCAAGGCACTTTGTGCTCCTGCTGTTTGCAGAGTTCTTCTTTCTCCATTGTGTGGATCTGCCCCAAACCTCTCCACGGGGGAGCAAGAGATCAGCTCTGCGGGGAGATACTAATCACTTTACACACATTTACCCTCCCTATTATGAATTAGGAACAAGAACAAGAAAGTGAGAGCAGTGTTCAGCTAATTCTAATGAAATTAAGCCTATTCTTCTGGTGCTCATCATACATTTTGGCATCCTCCATGAGGCAATGCCTTTGGGTCATCAAAATGATTATATCATGACCTTGCCAACGTCTGCCGCATGTTCTCCTCCCCACCTCCCAGAAACGAATACTGTCACAGGCATTCAATGCCCTGGAATATTAAAACCTACATTGTCTTAGTTTAAATGTATAACAAAGAGGTGAAAATGGTTCAAATTGCAGTGACTTTGAAACACGCGCAGACGGTGGCATGAGGGAACTAATGGTTTCTACAAAAGGACCAGGTGGTGACAGGATCAATTCAACGCTTCAACTTGGTTATGAACCATTATTATTATTTAAAGACTCCTATTAATGCTAATCATCAGGCTATCGGTATCAACGCAAAGCCAAAGGTCGTTATTGTCATGTAAATGTCACCCAAAGCCCCAGTTGTAATGCAAATATAATAGTAAAGGGAGTAAAATTATAACGGGCATATCAAAGGTGTACAATGCCCTAGATTATTAAACCTGATCCACAGAGCATCCGCGCTGCTCATGATGAAAAGGAAGGCAATATACTACTGAAAGGATTTTAAACTACATGGCACAGCAGCAGCAGCAGGTCGAAATAGTGGCAGATTAGTCAAAGCAGGCATAATGTGGTTTATACACGCAAACGTACCTCTAACATTTCCTCAATGGCTCGAGGAGCAAGATAAAACTTGAGACAGAAAAGGGATGCACGTAAACAACAAGACATTAGTGGACAAAACAGAGGGAGGAGTATAAAGAGAGAAATATAGTGTAAGAAAATGGTAAGTAGAGAGACGTGAATCCACAAATAAGACAGATTGCTGATAGTGGTCATTTAACAAACAGAGTAAAGAGTCTAGGCATCAGACCATGAGACATACAGTGAATGGAGAGCTGGTTAAAGTTTAGTTGTAGGATGAGAAATATTTATAGTACCTCCTCTTGATGCCGTCCAATCTCTGTCTCTTGGCTGTCTGGGTGATGCTTCAGAAACTGTGCCACATATGTCATGATGGACTTCTCGTCTGGCTTATCCACATCCACATCTAAATCACATTAAACAAGATTAAAACAAAATTATCAACAAAATAAAAATAAAATATAGGTTCTGCAATGAACACCCTGTGTTTCAGATGAGGCCCATAGTAACTAACCTTATTCAAAAGTTTCCTTTCTTCCAAAAAAGTTGGTTTGTCGTCCTCTTTTGTCTAAATTTTTTACCCACTCATTGTGGTTCATTGTTCTGTGGCGAATTTGATTTAATTGATTTTTTCAGTCACAGCCATTTCCTTTTAGCTTTACCTCCTGTCTCCTGTTTTTGTGCATCCATGCAGTATCATTTAGCTTTAACACACCATGAAATTACCTACTCAAATTTCAATGATTATATGCACAATATGTTTTTTGGTGTATTATGAAAATTACAGCAGGCGGTAATTGCAACTTTTGATAATGCTATACCAAGAAACAGTGCAGAATCTTAAACATTTCTTATGCATTTCACATCATTTTTTGATTCTTTGCTTTAAATATTTGGTCTCAAACTCCACTACATATTACACTTTCCATACACTTTCATGATGCTAAACCTAGCATTCTAACTACCATTCAAACGTTTGGGGTTGATAAGATGTTTTTATTATCATCAGTGTTAAAAATTGTTGTGCTGCTTAATACTTTTGTGCAATTTTAAGCATTTGTGCTTAATATCAGGTGCAATGTCTAAAAAAGAGGGACCGGGAAGTTTATATATAGCCTGACAAAGGCTTCACTGATGGTTACCTTTACAAAAGAACCATGGCTGACAATGTACCTTGACTTACCATTTACTATTTGTTCAGTCATCTTTACCGTGGCTAATGGGCCTCTAATCGTTTAAATGTCAAACTTCATTTGTCAGACTCCTGTAGGAAGCATGAGGAAGCTCAGATGGCATCTAGGAGGTCGAAGACTTAACACCTTCATTAAAAATGCATCAATCATATCCTCTGTGAGTGGCATGCTGCTAATTAGAATTTAAGCATTTGGCGCTTAGAGACTAATGCAACACAATTTGAAAGTACACAGCAAAGAAACAAACTGTGTCTGCCTGATACTATGTATAAGCCAGCATATTTTTGAATTAACATCAAAAACAGACTCTGCATCAAATCTCTAGTCATGGATTGGACCAAAAAGTGCAAACCCGAAACACTATATTTTCTCTTAGTTAAAAAGTAATTCTATTTTTCTGAATGATTGGTATCACCTTCAGGGTCAAGCAGTCGTGGGACGCCCAGTTCTCTCTCAGCCAATGAGAAGGCATCTTCTAGGTTATCCCTGTTGGGTCTCCTCCAAACACGTTCCATATTAACCAGATGAGGTCGCAAAGCAAAGATGACAGCATGAAAAGCTACCCCTGTGCGCCAGCTGGGGCCAAAGTCCTTCACATCCAGACCCAATCTCCTGTAAACACATGTGTAAGTATGTACATTATGTCAAAAGCCAGGAAGAATGCAGTCATATGCTTTACTTAGGGGAACGGGATTACAAGACCAAAGAACAATATATTCATTCAATACCTTGCACAGGCATGTATTAACAATACAGTTCTTACTTTGTTGCTGTGGTCTGGACCCATTTGAGCAGGGCTCTCTTAGCCCCACCCTGAAAAGAAAGGCGGGGCTTGCGTTTGACAGGTGGGCTGCTGGTCTCAGTGCTGTTGGAGCTTTCTACTGATAAATTGCTGCTAGATTGAGGCTGTAATGCTGGTAGGTGACTGGTGAGCTCCTCTATCTGAACAAGTATTGAAAAGTTACTGTTTTTAATTACTCTATGATTTAGTGAAATTATAGAAACTTAAAGACATTTTTGTGGAAGAATGGTTGAAATATTTATGGAATTTAAAATGTTTCCTCTCTATTATTTTTACCTGGAAATATAAGATGATGGTCCATATCAACCCCAGCACAATCGAGGGTCTGCCGTCTACCACATCTGTTGTGTTGATGTTAACTAGTTTAATCTGTTAAGCAACAAAATAAAATAATAATAAATAAATACAAATACAAATACAAATAAAAATGAAAAACTGTATTATCATTTACTCATTTACATTAAAATGAAATCTGTAATTATAACAATAAAAGCTAATTCAAAATATGAATACATACTAAAATAGTATATAAATGATACTAATATAACAATGATCACTATCCACTTTCATCATATGGAAGAGAGAAGCTCAAAATCTTTTTGTATTCCTTGAACGACAGCAAGTCATACAGGTTTGAAACGAAATTAAGAATTTTTTTTATTTTTAGGATGCTTATATTGCTATCACTTTTATCAAGTCAATTCTTAATTCAAGGTTACATTTGGAGAGATCCTGTTTTAGAAAGTGATAATGTCAATCATAGACATCATAGATAGTCAAAAGAAAGGTCACACTAACCGGAGATCCTCTGTAGGCCGACTGAAATGGTGACAAAACAAAGGGGAGAAAGACAGAGAAAGAAGAATAGAGGTCATCACATGCTGTTAACAAAAGTGTGTCCCATCAACTGAAGGACCGGTGATAAGAAACCTCAGCTCTGAGATAACCTAAAACCCTTCAGTGACAGACAAGGTGTGCACTGCACACATGCACCCATTGTTATAAACACACCAAGGCACATAGTTTAAGAACCAGCCACACATACAAGTTGAAAGAATGAAAAATTCACGCAAAAATACACACACACACACAATCATAACATCCACTTACTTAAAACAAAAAACGCCCATTGACCATTAACTATTAAAATACTGTGTCCCACATTGGATGTAAAAATACAGTACAGCATAATATAAAACAGTTCTGTATTCTGGTTTCTCCTACTGTGCTCCACAGGGAATAGAGAGAGATGAGAGAGGGATGACAGAGACAGATAAGATGGTGAAAGACTGTAGCTTATGAAATGAATCCACAGCTTCTTGAGAGATCAGATACACAGACAGACAGACCACCTCAGGAGTGGGAGGCTTAGCTCAGCTTCATTCACTGACAGGCTGTATAATTACAGTTTGAAGCACAGCTATACAGTAAATGAAATATCTATGTGCTTCTCCCCAGAGAGATATGAAAAAATACCCTGTTTATAAAGGGGAAAAAAATGGGCCCCATTTCAAATCTCCATGGTTTTACAATAAAATACCGGTAATAGACGATGACAGTAAACCTCTTCCTTTAATTTATTTTAATAGAGCACCATTAAGATGAACTTACAGTGAACTCTGGAACACTTGGCATTACGGCATTGAGTGGTCAAATATTTTAGTATAATGACCATTAAACTGTATACACTACCTTTCAAAAGTTTAGGGTTGGTAAGAATTTTTATGTTTTTGAGGTATCTTATTCTCACCAAGGAATTTATTTGAAAATACAGTAATATTGTGTAATATTATTTCTTTTTAAATATAATAATCAACACTTAGGCTAACTTCAAAAACTGAATGCAAACATGTAAATTGCACATAATTCATTTTTTTTATTAATTTCTAAATTATAAAATTTTATTGTTGAAATATATTTATTTACACAGTGGCTGTAATAACTTGTTGCATAACAGATTTATTTAAGCATATATTTAATAATTAAGACATCACTAACAGGTTAAGTAAAGTATAATGAGTATATAGTCTATTTTGCGAAATGCTCTTCTCTAGACTTCATTTCTCTAGTGAACTAATAATGAGCTGTGGACACTGATGACTTGCCTGAGGTAAATGAAATGCTATGTGACATTTTGTTTACAAGCTGTTTTATTGACATCTTTCCACAGTTGAAACACTGATTGAGCGATTTCATAAGGCGTGAGATGTTCATTCATGTTTATTTTGCGTTAAAACTAGTAGTAAAGAGGAAGGGATGATAATGCTCACTCGCGTTTATACAGGCGTTTATACAGCAATATGTCATGCCACATCAAAAAAAAAAATTGGCATTTTGAAAGATGAGACTTTGTTTCTTATGAAACGTAACAATATATAAAACTGGAAGTTACCAATGAGGTTCCACTCGTGCAGTGGTTAAAACAATGCTGTAATTGTTCGGTACACATGCGTACCGAACCGAAAGACCCGTACCAAAAAGTTTCGGTACGAATACATGTACCATTACACCCCTACTGACTATACATTATTTGGTCCATTTATTCAGCTTTGGCAACCACAGACAGACAGAAAGCCTCTATGAGGGAAGCTCATCGCCACATGTGAGGCACCAGAGACAGATTTATAATAAGTTGACTCAGGACTAAACCTCAATAAGGAGAATGATTTCAGTCTGACGTGTCAACATCACCTCATAAATCTATTCTGAGCCATGTAGCACGTTCTAATTAATCCATAAATCCTTCATTTGCTGGTGATTTGAATGAAACAATTTCTTGTTGTTCAGAATGAGATTTAAACATGAAATGAAGAACAGGGTTTTCCTTCTTTTTGTCTCTCTTGAGACAGTGCTATAAAGCAAGAGAGCGGTATCAGAGCAGAGCAGGAAGAGGTTGTGTATTTCAGACTGAGTGGTTATGACCTGGAGCTGTACACCTGAGCAAAGCACTCTGGGAATAGACAGCCTTACCCTTTTGCCCTCCAGAAACTTCAGCGCTCTTCCCACGTTAGCAACCCAGTGGATCCTCCTCAGCTTGCGGCCCTGTTCGCATGGCTGTCAGATGGGAGAAGATAGCACAGCAGACAAAAGGAAAACAGTGATAGACAGAGGAAAATGTAAATACCCAGCAAGGAATGGGGAGAAAAAGATGAAAAAAAATAGAAAGAGACAGCAAGAAAGCAGATAAGCAGGATAGTTATACATGTTACAGAGAGACAGAGAATACAAAGATGACACCAAATAGATTGCAAGAGAGAAAAGTAAAAAAGAAAAAAAATTCAAAGGGCCATGTGCCACTTGCTATATTGATTGTTACAGCACTGCAAAGAACTGAGGCACCACTAGCCTTATGGGATTGTTCACTGAGCATGTGGGTATTCATCTGTGTGTGCGCATATGTGAGTGCTAATAATGTGTGGTGAATACACTGTTTTTGTTCATATGTCTTGTATTACATCATGTTTGCTATCATTTAAAACAATATCACAATGTTAAAACAATGTTCATGCTATATTACAGAAATTTAAGTCTAACTGGGACAATGATGCTTGATACAGTAAAAGGTTTTACAGCTGTAAAGTAACTTCGAATAACAAAGGAAAATCAAATACCAAAACAACCAAAAGTACATTTAAGCTTACCAGTTTGTGACCAGACAGGACTTCAAGAAGAGCTAGCAACATCACTCCATCTTTAACATCTTCAAAGAGATCAGAGACCACTAAAGGAGGATTGCACTGAGGAGGGAACACAATCCAGTGATGATTTGACATTTTACTTAAAACTATTTAGACATCTATGATGTAAGACAGACAGATAGAACGATAGACCGATAAAACGACAGACAGATAGAATGACAGACAGAACAAATGACAGATAGAAGGACAGAACAATAGAAAGAATGAAAGATAGAATGAAACAATTGAATGATAGATGGATAGAATTACAGATAGAACAAAAGAATGATAGAATGATAGATCAATAGAATGATAGAAGACAGAACAAGACAGAACAATAAACTGAAAGATAACTAGAATGACAGACCGATAGAACGATAGAATGACTGAAAGAACGAAAGACAGAACAAAAGATAGAATGACAAAATGAAAGATAGAACAATAGATAGAACGAAAGAATGTTACATAAAGTGACAGAATGATAGATAGAAAAAACAGGTAGATACAATGATAGACAGAACTACAGAATTATAGACAGATAGATAGAACGATAGAACAATAGATAAAACAATTGAACGATAGAACGTTAGATACACTCTTAAAAATAAAGGTGCTTCAAAAGGTTCTTCAAGCGATGCCATAGAAGAACCATTTTTGGTTCCACAAAGAACCATTCAGTCAAAGGTTCTTTAAAGAACCATCTCTTTCTTACCTTTTTATAATCTGAAGAACCTTCTTTCACCACAAAGAACCTTTTGTGAAACAGAAAGGTTCTTCAGATATTAAAGGTTCTTTATGGAACCATTTAGACAAAAAGGTTCTTCTATGGCATCCTGAAGCACCTTTATTTTTAAGAGTGTAGAACGATAAAACGATAGATAGAACGATAAAACAATAAAACGATAAAATGATAGATAGATAGATAGATAGATAGATAGATAGATAGATAGAACATTATATAAAAAAGAATGATAGACAGATAGAATGATAGAAGACAGACAGACAGACAGACAGACAGACGGTAGATAGATAGACAGACAGACAGACATACAGAAAGACAGACAGACAGACAGACAGACAGACAGACGAGAGATAGACAGACAGACAGACAGATAGAACGATAAAATGATAGATAGATAGATAGATAGATAGATAGATAGATAGATAGATAGAACATTATATAAAAAAGAATGATAGACAGATAGAATGATAGATGGATAGAATGACAGACGGATAGAATGAATGATAGAACAATAGATAGAATGAAAGTGATAGAAAGAACGATACAGTGATAAGTAGAACGACAGAATGTTAGAACAATGAAACAACAGATAGAACAATGCAATGATTGATAGAACAGATTAAATGATAGAATGAGAGAGAACGATAGACAGATAGAACGATAAAATTAAAGAATGATAAATCGAACAAAAGAACGTTAGAAAGACTGAAAGATAGAATGACAGATTGAACGATAGAACAATACATTGTTAGAACAGACAGACTGGCTAATCAAGTTGAAGCTCTTAGGCAGATTAGTGCTTCAGTCCTGCCTCTCTGATGTCCTTCAAATTGGCAAGCACATGCATGAGTAAAGAGACCTGAGGCACTTTGCGTCCTATGATGGTATCTTTTAATGAATGGTTTGGAGGATTCTGGTAAATCTTTTAACGCGATGCTGATCAAGTTCTGTAGGAATTGATTATTGGGTAGAACCAAGATCTTGGTTTAAAGCTGAGCAGTGGAGCATAGATAGATAGATAGATAGATAGATAGATAGATAGATAGAATGTGTTGTGGCATTCTGTACATATTTGTGACGTGAGTTTGAATGAGCTTTATAGATTAAACCCAGTGAATGTGTTGTCGGGCAGTGACAGTCATGAGCTTAAGAAGCATCTAAAAAGCCTGAGTAAAAGTGCTGATTCTAGAGACGACACAGACTGTCTGACCCAATGAAGCCCCTCCACTAATCCATCCACACAGTCCCTCTTTACCCGGACAACACATTCATGATTTCTCTTAAGACAGCAGTCACATGACTGGGATTTGGAGTGGAAAGCAGCCGGGTGGCAAAGTCATTCATGAGGAGATTAATACGAAACTGTGAAAGTGAGTGTGTGTGTATGTGTTTGTGTGAGAGAGACAGAGAGAGAGATGTAAATGAGTTATATTTCAAAATAACGGCAAAATAGAGAGAGAAAAAAAGTAGTTTAAGAGTGAAAGTGAACATGAATTTCAAGAGAAACGACAGTGGGATAACCTTAATTAGAGGCAGAAAGGGGAAGTGAGTGATGTTTTTAAAAGATTAATTCTTGAAGCATTTTTGAGAGAGCAGGGGAAGGAATTGCTAAGATATTCTAATTAGTGCTAAATAATTCAAAAGCTAATTGGATAAAATCACCTTATAGGATATTACATTAAAAAGAGGCACATTGAGTAATTATGCAACTAATGAAAAATAAGAGGGAAAAAAACACAAAGGCACAACCAGCAGGCCTTAACAAACTAATTATCTGTGTCTGGTTATTACTGATGGAAATAGATTGTGATGGCAGGCACTGCTGATGTATTCATCGGAGTGACCCCCAAAAAAACCCAATCAAAGTTCATGTGAACATACAAATGCCTGAGGGCCACTCGAACTGTTTTCAGTATCAGTCAGAGATGAGAGAGACACTGTTAGGAGGCAGAGACGAGTTCAATTAAGGTTGAGAGTAGGTCACAGCTTACTGTTCAACAGCAATTTGTCTACTAAATAGTTTTTATATGCAATAACATCAAAAAATATATTTAGAATTATTTTATAGATTTATTTTAAAGATGGGGTTCAAACAACATTGGACCGCACTGACTTTCACTGAGAAGAAAAGAAAAGAAAAGAAAAATCTTCTCTTGTGTTCCAGGTTTATAACAACATGAGGGTGAGTAAATGATGACAGAATTTTTATTTTTGGCCGAACTATCCCTTTAAGGGATAAAGTATTGAGGCATATTGTTTACACTTATTTTATTGTTTTGACTTTTATTTTGTTACTGTATTTAAGCCAAAGCAAAATATTTTATCCAATAATTTTATTTGAAAAATATTTACTTTGTAGTATGACATTTTTCTACCCACTATTAGTGTTAATGTTAGACATACAAACCTTGAAAAAAAATATTTAAATTCAGAATCATTCGTATAGCACAGTGAATATCAAATTTTAACATATTACAATTAACTTAATCTTTATTATAATCTACATGTCTCAAAATTAACATGTAAATGTTGACAGCCCTAAAAATACATTTTATGTTTGTGTTTCTTTTTCACGCAAACCTTCCATGGACCCTCTAGCACATCTCTGCATTCCCAAAAGCATAATTTAGGCAATATTTTTTTAAATGACATTAAAACTAATGCCATTATTATGAAAGCACAGAGCTCTTCTAGAGCAACTAAGGAGAAGATTTCTAAGAACCACACAGATTCCTTGACTGAGGGACCCGTCTAGAAAGCAGTGGGTGCAGTTTATGAACCTGTGGGTACAAATGACAAAATTGAGGTTACTGCTTACAAATCTGTGAGCACTGATAGTTAAATTGAGGGTACAGTTTGTGAATCTGTGGGCACTGATTACTGAATTTCATAATTCAGAGAGAAACCTGATGGGGCGTTGATATATGTCTAGTGACAAAGCAGGTGCAGGCAGCAGGGTGTCCGGGTGGCTGCTGTGTGCTGCTCACCCATGCTATCTGTCAAACACATGAGAGATGAGCTCATCCTCAATATTGAGCATGCCATAATTAAGCCCTAACCCTGTCTGAGAGGATTTGTCAAAATTGAAATGGAGGGTGGCCTCATACGCATTCACTTTCTTTCTTTCTTTTTTGGAAGTTTGCATCTTTTCAATTTTACAAGATGTGCACAGAGAACAAGAGTTAAAAAACAGTTCACCCTAAAATGAAAATTCTGCCATCATGTTGTTCCGAATCACTTTGAATTGCTTTTGCATGTGGAACATAAAAGGAGAAATTTTGAAAGAATGTACTGGACGCCCTTGTCCATACAATTACACCGAAAAAGGACCGGAGGTTTCAAGCTTCAAAAAAGACACAGAAAACTTAAATTTATTATAAAAGTGGCCCATAAGCCTTTATAATAAATTTAAGCGTGCTATGTTCCAAGTCTACCAAAGTCATATCACACCTTCAGATGAGAAACAAACAGAAATGATTCACTAACAATCTTCCCCTCCATAAAACTCCAGTGAGTTCCAGAGTCTGATTCGTAAATGAATCATTCAGAACTGAACTGGATCAAGTGAATTATTAAAAAGATCTGGCTCAAATGAATGATTTTTTTCATGAAACCACTATCCATTCATTTCCCTCATGTGTTCCACAGTTCCAAAAAAAAATCAAACAGGTTTGAAATTAGATGAAAGTGAAAATTAATGACAGAATTTTCATTTTGGATGAATTATTCCTTTATAAATGACTTACTGTATTTTATTGTATTATATTGTAAAGTGTCACCTTTAATATAAATATCACTACTGATCCATTTAATCAACATGGACAATGGTAATAATAAGCAGATATTCCTATATATGAGGAGTGAGATACAGCCATAACTCTAGTGCAGGAACATGTTCAAAGGTTAATGCTTCACTGAATACTGCAAAATCTGCAAATGACAGTAATATGAAAACCTTCCAGTCAACATACAAAAGGCTTTGAGGCTTTAATGCAACATCTCCATCACTCACTAGTGAAACTAGGAACTAACGGACCTAATTTACTCTGTTTACACCTAATTACATTTCATTATCTATCATGGACCTGTGGGCGCATCTTCTAATACTCTATTGATACTTCTAGAAAGGAATGAGAGGAGCGATAGAAACGCTGTGTAATTCTCATTCTGTGTTATCTTACACATGCTAAGAAGAATTAATCCAACACATTTGGGCTATGAATTATGGAGCTGGAAAATCACTGCAGATGATTTGCATTAGCAATTTGGTGGAGGGCTAGAGACAGACATTTTGACCAGAAATGCACCAACAGTTTCTCCTCAGTCTATCAGTCTGTGTTTAAAATCATCCTGTCAACAATATAAGAGTCACATTTCCTCCTATTTGGCACATGCATTCTCAAACTCCTCCCTCAAACACTTGAGAGTGCTGTCACCAAGGCAACATCATTCAGCAGTAGGATGAGGTTAAAGGGCAACAGCAAAGAAGTGGGAACAGCGGGTGCCAGGGATGGCATGGTGGTGTTCAGCTATTGAGTACATTATCTGGATTTACAAGATACAATGAATGTAATTGATTCTGACAGTTGTAGAACCAGTTGAAATAGTTCTCTGTTTGCAATTTTAATGAGACGATCTTCATTTCTGTCCTTTCTCCACAAACATTTCATGAAAAAAAGTCTCATTTCTATTGAAGCAATAGGGTCATGTCACATCTCTTTCATACAATAGGACTGCAGGTCCACGTTAATATATATTCGGCAGGGTGGTTTTCTTCTCTATCTCTCTTCAATGCAGTCCACTGAAAGCAAAATCTTGATCTGATCCAGCTTCAATTTTCCTTTATAATTTTGCCTTTAATAAACTATCACACCATGACACAGCAGTGTTATTTAAAAACTTTAAAAAAAAAAATGTTTATTCACAAATGTATCTCAATTTAAATTAAACTAAAGTAACAATTATAAATAAAATTTATATCAAATTACAAATTTTAGCAATTAACTGAAATACATAAGTTTAAGTACTAAAATTGCTAAAAAAAAAAAATGAAATAAAAATAAATTACTGCTAAATAAAATATATTATATAATTATTTGTTTACTATTATAGTATTTCTAACAAAAAAAAAAAAAAAGTGCTTTTGCCATTTTATTAGTTTTTGTTTTATGTATACACTACCGGTCAAAAGTTTGGGATCAGTAAGATTTTTATTACTTTTTAAAGAAGTCTCTTATGCTCATCAAGGCTGGATTTATTTGATCAAAAATACAGAAAAAAAACAGTAATATTGTGAAATTACTTTACTCCAGTCTTCAATGTCACATGATCCTTCAGAAATCATTCTGATATGCTGATTTATTATCAGTTAGAAACAGTTTTTGCTGCTTAATATTTTTTGGGAACCTGTGATACTTTTTGTCAGGATTCTTTGATGAATAAAAAGTAAAAAAAACAAAAACAGCATTTATTCAAAATAGGAACCTTTTGTAACAATATAAGACTTTACTGTCACTTTTTATCAATTTTACACGTCCTTGCCTTGCTGAATAAAAGTATTAATTAAAACGGTAGTGTATATATAAAACATTTCTGTAAATACTAAACAAATAATACTAAAATAACTCTACAGCATAAAAAGAAAGGCTAAACAAAGTTGATATAATTTAAAGTAAGCTATGACTTTACAGAATCTGCTCATAAATGTGCTTTAAAATCCACAGTGTTTATCCATCAGAAAGCATCTATCCATGCAGTAGCTGTTTAAAGAGAAGTGGAAACACTAAACTTGAGGACTCCTGTCAGAGAAATAATCAAAGCATAAACCAATTCATAACACTGTCGTTGATGCACACTGATGCTGTGAATCTCACTGACAACTCTAACCGACAGGTCCAATATGTCCATGACAGATGGTAATGAGCAAACAGATAAATAAATAACAGCTAGAGAGTGTATGAACATCAAATCTTCTGTGGTTAACATTTAACGCTGGAGAGGCGCTGATGTGCAACCTAATACAAAATGCCACGTCAAGACGCATTCCCCACAGATTGATATTTCAAATGAATTTCCTGCTCCTCGTCACAGAAGATTAACCAAGTCAAGTCTTGGTGATCACACTGGAATTATCTGGAGTGGCGGCTAATTAAAAAAATGGCTTGACCAGTCACTCTTTACACACAAATCAATAAGCCATCAAGCTATTTTTACACACATATCATGGGGTCAAATGCTTGTGTCCTGTTTTTTTATGCAAATTTTTACAAGCACCGGTTATTGGGTAAGCTTTTAATAATGTCTCTATTGTGATAATAGAAATTCTAATGATTTAAAGGAATATTTCAGGTTCAATGCAAGTTAAGCTCAATCGACAGCACTTGTGGCAAAATGCTGATTACAAAATAATAATAATAATAATAATAATTTTAGCCCTCATTTTCTTGGTGGGTTACATTAGTGTTTACACTAATTACAACCGTCACATTTCTTTTCTGTTAAGTCCAAAAAGCAGTTCTATTGTAAGTGTAATATTACACAAGACTGTGACACAGCATCTTTTTCATTACCTGTTGAACTGTTGCATAGTTGAATATAAGTAAATCCTGTCAGCAGACTGACCGTACCCTGGTAAAATGAGGCACAGTAATTTAAAGAGGAGATTAAAGTGTATGTTCATGTTGGACCTGGACTGGTGCCACCAGTCTTGTGACAGATTAATTCTGCACTGTGGAGAGAAGTGGCTATAACAACCTTCAGGTGCTTTTTTTCTCTCACACATGAATGGATGTATGTTGGTTCAGAAATCTCACACATGACTCGGCTCACCTTTGCTAGATGAGAGTTGATCCATTTTGTGAAAGTTCGCTTCTGCACAGCTTCCTGCTCATCTAAAGGAAAGACAAAACACATCCGAATCCTGAGTAATAAAACTGATCTGAAATCTTAAACAAAACATGAGACACTACATGACCCACCAAAAATCACAATAAATGTCGGATAGCTACTGTACATTTTGACCAAAATACAGGTATAATTTCTTTAGAAATACACCGATTATCATTTTTGACAAATATTTTTGACGTATATTTGCACTTTTATAAATATTTAGTTGTGGGTTCTTTAATAGAGTGCTCTGATAAATAACACCATTTGGTGCATTTCTCTATAAAAAACTTACTTATACACTTAATATACATAATAACTTTTTCATTCTCATGTGAGCAACATATAAGATTTAAAATGTCAATAATTAATTTTAGCTTACATTTTTTAAGTTAAAACTAATTTTAGACCATTGAATAAATAATAATATCAATAATACATTCATAATGCAGTGTTGTAGGGTCCAGTGATTTTTATCATGGGTTATGCATGGGTTATGCATATATGCAACACTGAATTTGAGGGTTGCTGTGACATTTACTTAAATCTTTTGCAATAATTAATTTTAGCTTACATTTTTTAAGTTAAAACTAATTTTAGACCATTGAATAAATAATAATATCAATAATACATTCATAATGCAGTGTTGTAGGGTCCAGTGATTTTTATCATGGGTTATGCATATTGGTTATGCATATTGGCACTTATCAAAACAGGAAAACACTGAATTTGAGGGTTGCTGTGACATTTACTTAAATCTTTTGAACAATTAAGAAGCACAGAAATTAGTTTTGTATTTTTTTTTTAAAAACAGACACAACAGAATAAACCATTTATCTGAGGAGATATAAAGTTTTTACCCAATTTTCACAAGTTCGCTTTCAATAGTATTTCCTACTGTATCCTGCAAGCAAATGAAAGCAGGATAAAATCTCAAAACAAAAGATCCAGCCCTGATTTTGAACTGCAAGGTGACAGTAAGTAATATCCTTTCTCCTAACCGTTATATCAGCAAGAGATGACAACTGACGCAGAGCCAACGTCTTTAATGAAAGCACTGTCTGATGGATTACACTGAAGCCGGTCACTGTGTCACACACTGTCTGTCTGTGTGTGTGTGTGTGTGTGTGTGTGTGTGTGTGTGTAAAAAGGCGACCAGGCTCATGAGTCATGCATAATGCAGACCACATGTGCCACTGTTATTTGTGCTAAAAATCTTGTATTTTGTAAATTAATAGTTTGATCAAGTCTGTTTCAGAGCTAAAGCAATCAAATATTGATGAGAAGGGGAGTATGATAGATGGCAACAGAAAAGATTTGCAGCTGCATTGGTGTGTATTACAGTGTGTGTGTGTGTGTGTGTGTGAGAGAGAGAGTGTGTGCCCAGCCCACCGTCATAAGGACAGGGTGACTTTGAGCGGGATTCGCAGATGCAAACTCACTGTATGTGCATTTGACACATATACACCCACAAAACATCCCCACTGCAGAAGTATAACAATAACCAGGCATCTTTTTTCAAATTCCTAATTAAATTTCCAAAATAACCACGATTAATCAACACTTCCTTGACTGTCTCTCTTGCACAGTCAGAATTGATCCACAGCACATCCAAGAACCTGCTGAGCTCCCCTACAGCGGACCCTTTCATTGCCAAAAATACTCAACAACACAACATTAACACATGCATACTGTAAAAAATTGTAAATAAAACAAAGATTATTGAAAGATTATTGGAGTATGTTTTACATGAAAATGCTATTTCAGTCTTTCTAACTCAAAAGTTCACATTTAATTCAATGTCTTATTAGCTATTTCTCTAATTGTGAAATTTTTCTAGCCATTTCTAAGTGAAAATTGTTTATATATTTTTTTTTACTGCATAGAAGCACAAAAAACAGTCAGATATGGAGTCAAATATGCAAATCTGACAAAGTATTGCATATAAACATGTGCAAATCACTTAGAAGTGCATGTCCATCATTGACACCAGATGCATTCGTGTACAAGTAAGTCAATCTCTTACCACGCAGGTGTCGAGAAACCCCTTGCACTAAGTTGAGGGAGAGAGAGAGAGAGAGAGAGAGAGAGAGAGAGAGTGTGTGTGTGCCTGGCCCAGCATCATAAGGACAGGGTGACTTTGAGTAGGAAACACAGATGCAAACTCACTATATGCGCATTTGACATATATACCCACAAAACATCCCCATTGCACCTAAATAAAAATAGCCAGCTGTCTTTTTTTTAATTCCTAATTAAATTTCTAAAATAACCACCATGATTAATCAACACTTGACTGCCTCTCTTGCACAGTCAGAAATGATCCACAGCACATCCAAGAACCTGCTGAGCTCCCCTACAGCGGACCCTTTCATTGCCAAAAATACTCAACAACACAACATTAACACATGCATACTGTAAAAAATTGTAAATAAAACAAAGATTATTGAAAGATTATTGGAGTATGTTTTACATGAAAATGCTATTTCAGTCTTTCTAACTCAAAAGTTCACATTTAATTCAATGTCTTATTAGCTATTTCTCTAATTGTGAAATTTTTCTAGCCATTTCTAAGTGAAAATTGTTTATATATTTTTTTTTACTGCATAGAAGCACAAAAAACAGTCAGATATGGAGTCAAATATGCAAATCTGACAAAGTATTGCATATAAACATGTGCAAATCACTTAGAAGTGCATGTCCATCATTGACACCAGATGCATTCGTGTACAAGTAAGTCAATCTCTTACCACGCAGGTGTCGAGAAACCCCTTGCACTAAGTTGAGAGATGTGCCAGACTTCTTTTTGGCAGCTATATCCTCCCATCGTCTTGCCACCTTGCCCTTGACATCCATTCCCAGAATGCCTTTGTGATCCTAAGTTCACGAAGAGCACATCTACCTGTGATGGTCAGAGGTCAACTACTCTTGACCTTCCTCTTGTGGAGCTTTTGATTCTGCTTGTCGATACAGAGAAAGACCTTCATGTACCTCTTCTTTAGGTTGCCTACTTCCTTCTCGCCATACGACGTAAGTAATCAAAATGGAAAACCATCCATGTCCTTCCAACGTAATAGAAAGAAGTGGGAATGTGTGCATGTGTGTAGCACCGGTCTCAACATCCTTCTGTCTTTACTCTCTCTGCAGGAACGATTCCCCTTGCGCCTCTAGCCAATCGTTTGTATGGGAATGTGTGATGTCATCACAGATCTGAGTGTATGACGGAAGGGGCAGTGATGTGCGTGTATGTGTTGAGAGTCACATAGCCTGCCGGCACGTACACTCTTTAAAGACCGAACCGGGCAGGATGTGCTCGGCACTGAAATTCCCTAAGATCAGCTGAATTCTCTCTCTCTCCTCCCACTAAATGTATTGGATTCTAGGGTTTAGGAAAAGCCGCTGGCCTGAGCTGATTAACTTTGCCCGAAAACACTGCTCGATCTGATTTACTGCTCCCAGCGGCTTTACAAAGCTCCTAGAACAGTCTAACAAAACAAACAGGCCTTCACTGCTGGATGCATTATTGAGATGCAATGGGGCCTTTTATGTCACATTGTGCTATAAACAAACAAGCTGTATTGCTGGGTTTGTAGTATATATTAAATTAATATTTTAGAATGAAATACAGGTTGTATTTTGGCTTGAGATGAATGAAAGAAATATTTTATAGAACAGCGAAAACTAACCCCACTCCATTGTTGCAGGTTTTGAAAATAAAGATAAGAGAAAATGAAAAGCCGGGGGAAAATGATAATCATTAAAATTATGATAGTTTCATTAATCATGGGTATAATTTTCTTCTTTATTCATCTCCTCCCAAAAGGAGGTTTTTAATGATGGAAGTCATTAATATCAAATGGCTCCTGTCATATGCTATCAGTCTACAGTTATCTTCACTTCTCAAGCCTGGAATCTGTCCTGCAAAATCTTTAATGAAAATCTCTCTCTGACAGGTATATGCATGCATGGATTTATTTTATGTATTTATTAAGAGGGCGTTATATCAAAGAGACAGTAGAGATGCAGTAAAGATGTCAGTATATACGTGGTCTGCTACATTTATTTATATATTTTTAGTGGCTAATGTTCTCTGTTGACAGAAGATTTGACTTTTTAATGATTCGTATATATGAGTATATATTTATTGTACATATTTACATATGAGCACAGCCAGCAATGCTTTGCTGTGGACGCGACTAGTCTCTGTCCATGGTCCTGAACTAAACACTGGGTACTGCATTGAGCAAAAACACCATCATCACTCCAAAGGAAAACATGCCCCGAAAACAAGAATTATATATTTTAATACTGTACAACTGAAAATAAAACATTTTTCTAGATTTATAGATTATACAGGCAAATCAGTTTTGGAAGTGACACTCTAGGAGACCCTTCAGACTAAAGAACAATCCACATGAGAAAGAAAAAAGACAGCATTTTGGAAAGGCATTCATTCTAAACATGGGATTTTGTGTCACTAAAAGAAGGTTTTGTGAAGGCTGAGGGCTATTCTGGACTAAAGATCTGCAGAGGTTAGAGTACAAACAGATGCTGGGTTAGTGTGTCTAATACCTGAGGCTATCAAACTAACCTCATGGGTCTCCCCCTCTAATGCTCGAAAAAGACAGGACTCCAGTTACAGAAAGAAAGAAAGAAAGAAAGAAAGAAAGAACGAAAGTAGGGCATTATACCACCTAGTGGTATAATCAAGAACTCAAAAATACACGGTTACATTGTTGTTTAGGCTTTAGATGAAGCTGTAAATGTAGCACTCTCTACCTGGTGATTTCCCAAGAGACATTTTTATTTTATGCTTGCCAATTCATTTCGTTTTTGTTATTTATGAAAGTACACATAATAATTAACTAAAGAAAACCTGTGCCTCTTAAACCACATTGTGCGGCATTCGGCTTTTAATTGAAAATCTATTTTTAAACTTGAACAGGATGCAATTTTAATTCTTAAGTAACTCAAATGAACTGAAATTCAAAAGTTCCTCAAGACAAAGAAAGTTTGTCAAGATAAATTTTGATCGCAAAGCCTTGTTTGAAAGTTTAAAAATGTAATTTGAATATTTTATATGACTTAGATATATTTAATTTTGTTATTTTAATCATTATTTTATTATGTCAGTATATTTCATGAAATAACTTTAATTTGATGGATTAGTGGAAGAACATTTTTTTTAGAACCTGCTGAATTTATGTACATTCCACTTCCTATATATGTCAGAAACGAGACCGGGATCCAACAGCAGGTGAAAACAAATTCCAAGTTTATTGAAACTGTGATAACAAAACGTCAATAAATCAGCCGGATAGCAAAACCCCAGCAAAAAGTCAGTTCCGATCAGCGTGGAGGTTAGACCAGCCGCGGTCGAGCCCACGGGGAAGAGAGGCGGCGAACCGGCAATGGAATGCCACCGATGAATTCCAGGGGTGGTATCGAGCGTGGGCAGAGAGGAATAGGACGGAACTGCCGTGGAGAGACAGGCCTATGAGTAGAAAGAGCCAAGGAAGAGAGCCGACCAGAGTTCTAGGGAGGCAGGAGGGTAGAAAGGGGAGGGTGACAAAAACAGGAACGCCAGACCGACTAGACTAGAAAAAATAAAAAAACTGATTCAGACAAACACAGCATGGACAGAGACGATCTAAGCTGCTGCACAACATATTACGGACTGACACAAGATAGCATTCAAGAGGGCCAGATAAAGGGAAGAATAATGAGGACAAAACGAGGTGCAGGTGAGAAGGGAGAATTAGCTAACAGGGATAACGAGAGGGGCGGGGTGAACACCAGGATGACAGAAGAGCACATGGCAAGCCGTGAAAACAAAAGGCCAAGTGCTCCATGATAACAAAGCCCAAGTAGACCCCACCGAAATCGTGACAATATATTGTGAATTCCATTCAAATTCCAAAACGTACTGCATGAGCTGAAAGACTGAAAAGTTCTGAAAGTTCGGAATATTACACAATCACTTACCACACTTACAATCACAGGTTTCAAAATATACGTGTGTGGATCTCCATTTGACTCCTAAAATGACCTACTTTTAGATACACAAATTACCTATATTTTTAATAACATAAAACTGAGGAAAGTAATTATAATTAAATCACAACTAACCATAACCTTCCCCTAACCCTAAACTGTTCTATTCCTTCACATGTATAGTCAATCAAGTCTCTCTTTTCCATTGTTGCCCAATTCCACCCATCAATATAGCAACAACTCTTTCTACACATACAGGCATTATTAAAGGGGTCATATGATGCGATTTCAAGTTTTCCTTTCTCTTTGGAATGTTACAAGCTGATTGTGCATAGATAAGATCCCTGAAGTTGCAAAGACTAAAGTCTCAAAACCAAAGAGATATTCTTTATCAAAGTAAAGACTCTAACACGCCCCCCTAAAACGGCTCGTTCTAACACGCCCCCACATATCTACCTCACTATGTGGAAATATTTGCGTAATGCCGCCCAAATGTTCACGCAAAGAAAGAAGGCGTGGTTTCAGTAACCGCAGTTAGTGTTGAAGCAGCCATGTCAGGGAAACGCTGTGTGTTTCTAGGCGAAAGCAAAAGCACTTTATTTGGCCTTCCGAAAGTAGATGCATTTAGGAATCTTTAAGATTACTTACAACAGAACAGCAATACATTTTATGGACGACCGTTTCGTGAAACTAGGAGAGGAGGTAATCCTGACTTTGCTATGACAATCTGGCGCTTCTGAATCAGCAACTGTAAGTATGTTTTGTTTTTAGTTTAAGTATTTGCTATTGACTGTTCAAATGCGGAGTGTTGCGCATCGTGTGTGTGTGTG
>NW_015552582.1:2260647-2266559 GCF_001515605.1 Sinocyclocheilus anshuiensis | reverse complement strand
ACTAAAGTCTCAAATCCAAAGAGATATTCTTTATCAAAGTTAAGACTCTGCCACGCCCCCCTAAAACGGCTCGTTCTAACACGCCCCCACATATCTACCTCACTATGTGGGAATGTTTGCATAATGCCGCCCAAATGTTCATGCAAAGAAAGAAGGCGTGGTTTCAGTAACCGCAGTTAGTGTTGAAGCAGCATGTCAGGGAGACGCTGTGTGTTTCTAGGCAAAAGCAAAATCACTTTATTTGGCCTTCCGAAAGTAGATGCATTTAGGAATCTTTAAGATTACTTACAACAGAACAGCAATGCATTTTATGGACGCGCGCGCGTGCGTGCGTGTGTGTGTGTGACAGAGAGTGAGAGAGAGATCACAGTGGAGTCAGCTGTCTTAACCGTGGCTTGTGTACTGCAAACACATACCAGCTTCATCACTGTGTCTGTCACGCGACTCTGTTCCCCTTTCGGGCTCTGTCTTTACATTTATTTTGAAAGATGAAGCTCGCGATTATGGTAAGGGGCGTTACATTTCCGACGAGTGCTTGCGGTGTTCGGCCAATCACAATGCACTGGGTCAGTTGGCCAATCAGAACAGTCTGCGCTTGTCGGAAGGAGGGACTTTGTAGAAAACGAAGCATTTGAGAGAGGCGGGGCATAGAGGACCTACAATAATGTACAGTATTTGAAAAATAATGTGTTTTTTTAACATTAAAAGCATGTCAACATATTCTGTTACACCAAATACACAAAATAATGATCTTTAAAAAAGCATCATATGACCCCTTTAACATCTCTGGCCAGTGAGTGTGGCTATTAGCACTTCACCCTCACTGATAACAGAAGTCTTGAGAGCATCTCCCCTCCCGCGCTTATCCATTCAGACACGTGAATCTTTCAAATGCGAATAATTCTACATTGGTTCCAATACCTAACACTGCCAAATTAGCATTACTAATTACAGTCCAAAGACACAAATTATTTTATGAATAACTCAAGATGATTATTATAACGGGAACTTCCTCTCCTGTGGTTTCAGACAATTTGTGCTCATGACAGGACAGATGTGTACACAATACACCTCAAATTTGGACAGTGTCTAGACATATTCAGTGAAATAAAGAAAAATCACTTTAAAAGTCAATCACTTTTTCAAGGCTTAGCAAATTTACTTTATACGGGTCATATGTATTTATTTATTTGGTTGTTTTAAAATGTATTTTAATATAGACTTGAATATTTTAAGTCAATTGATTTTAGCTTATTTTATTTTTATGTTAAGTCAAGTGCTTTTATCCTGACTGTTCAAAGATCAATAAAAATACAACAAATAAACAAATAAAAATAATTTTAAAAACAATGAAACAAAGAATAAAATACAACAAATAAAATAAAATGAATAAAGATTAAAAAATACAAATAAATAAATAAACAAAACAAAAAATCAACAGCTGAAAGAAAGAAAGAAAGAAAGAAAAATAAACACAGTGTGATACAGTGCTTTAGTGACCACTAGCTCTCAGCAGATGCCAATCTTGCTATCTGAAGAGTATTAAAAGATCTCCTATTGGCTTGTGTAATGAAATGATGTTGTGGTCAGGAACAGGGCAGAAGTAGGTCAGACAGTCTAAGCTTCTCATCCACTTTGAGAAATTCTGAACCATGCCCACATATACTACCCACATCATGTGGTAGATAGAAAATCATTCTGTCTTATTGTACATGGTCTGCATTACAATATCATATAGGCACACTGATTAAGTATAATGGCTCAGGATTTGCATACTCAGGTTATCAAAAGAGCCCACATTCTGTCTTAGATTACACTGAAGCGATCAAAGGTGTACTCACAGGCAACAATGCAGATTTAATTTGCTTCAGAAGGTGAACTGATGCCCAGCTGACCTTCAATATTTGACACAGCTTGCTAGAGGCAAGGTGTCACATTGGCTTTTAGTGACCAGTTGTGATACTGGCTGAATAAAGCAGCCAAGGTCAACCTGCAGCTGAAAGATAAGACAGTGACGTATTATGAGGATTCTTCCGCTGTCTGCGGGCCATTGTAAGTGTCATGGCTGTTTCTAGCTAAATGAGAATTTAAGCACAATCTAACAACATATCTAATCAGTTAATGTCTTTATTGGTCACACAATTGCCAATGCATATCACCGTCACCGTCAATCAATCAGTCTCTCGTCCCAAAAAGGCCATAACCCATAGCTGCTGCAACGAGAACATGAGCACCCTTGAACCTAAAACAAGTGGTGTATGCCCCACACTAGAACATGTGCACAAAACAGAAATCACAAGTCCACTGCCATTCAAAAGACTGGGGTCAGTAACATCCATTTTAACGTTTTTGAAGGAAGTCTTTCATGCGCACTAAAATATTATTACAATTTAAATAACAGTTTTCTATTTTAATATTTTTAAAATATAATACATTCCTGTGCTGGCAACTGTGGCAAAGCCAAATTTTCAGCAGTTATTACTGCAGTCTTCAGTGTCACATATGTTCAGACTTCAAAAGTCATGTAGTGTATTCCAGCCTCGTATTTACGCCCGTATGTGACGATAAATAAGATAAATCAGCATGTTGTGTTTTCATTTACAAATGAAACTACCCGAATGATTCATTCCTCTACGTATGTGTGTTGAGGGATAAGTTTTCAAGAAATGTCAGTTTTAGGCTTACAATCAGGGTTAGATGTTTCTACACCCTTGTAATTCACCCATCATTTCCCTCTGATTTAGGCATAAATTATGGGTAGGGTTAGGTTTATGGGTAGGGATTGGGTTAGGTCTATATTATTGGACAGTATTGATCCAGGATTAACAAAAGATGTAGATCCAGGAACATGAATGAATGAGTGTGTGGGGGGGGGGGTTCTCCTCAACCACCACCAGTGTGCATGTCTTACTTGGCGTTAGGTCATCTCACTTGTAGCAAAATACATCCAAATTAGATAATCTGTCATTTTCTTACCCCAATTCTCATATAGATGTTAATTCACACTTGACCACAAAAAGGCTCTGGCTCCAGTAAGGCTCATCATGTGCTCATGTCAAATGGACACTCCCCTTGTATTGTATGGGTGCCGCCCCAGTGAGTCAAGATTACAATGTCATGGGTAACAACAGCTTCCTGAGAGCTTCCAGGAAAAGACCAGTGTGGGACCAAAAGCCTGATCTCTGTATATTATTCACATAATAAAAAAAAGAAAAAAAAAAGAAAACACTCATAATTTATTTTTAAATGATCATTTACCTGAAAACCTCAGTCTACATTCATTGCAATTGCATGGAAAAATAGTGACTGGCACATTTCTCAGATTTTGACATT
The DNA here is from genome assembly GCF_001515605.1 of Sinocyclocheilus anshuiensis. Lineage (NCBI taxonomy): Eukaryota > Metazoa > Chordata > Actinopteri > Cypriniformes > Cyprinidae > Sinocyclocheilus > Sinocyclocheilus anshuiensis. The sequence continues at coordinate 2,263,226 of NW_015552582.1, read as the reverse complement.
TTATGTTCCACAGAACAAAGAGTTGTATTGATATGAGCGTTTGGAAAGAGTTTGGAATGATAGGAGGTTGAGTAAATCGTGACAAAAATTACATTTTTGGGTGAACTATCCCTTTAATTTTATTGCACACAGCATCTGTTTTGTTCTTTGCTGACCTACAGCACCTTGTTTTGTGTTTGCACCTCTATTGTATTACGTCTTTGTGCAGCTCAGAGCTGAAATAGAATGCTGAGTCTATGTGGTGGAATGGGGAGAGAGAGAGAGATGAGGGAGACGCTGATGGAGTAGGACTGCATGCACAGGAGCTCACAGCTCCACAGCGTTCAAGGTGACCGTCTGTGCTCGTGTTGGTCAGTAGAGAATGGGCTGGTTTCTGCCATATCTGGCACATCATTACATAGCCATTGTGGCAGAGTGCCAGAACTGACCCGTTTCTCTCTCTCTCTCTTTCTGTCCTGCTCCATTTCTGTGTGGCGCTGTGCCAGTAGTGGTGTGAGTAGACTTAGAGAGAGCTGGACCACATGAGATGACCTCCATGTGCCTCTTTATGTCTTTTTCTGTGCATGTGGAGAACGCAGTCTTTTAGAAGTGTAGTTCACCTATAAGTGCACTTATCATTGTCATATACTCACCCTAAAAATCCACCGTTCTAACATAACTAACAAAGAGACTATCTCTGCGATAGAAACACAAATATTGCTTTTAACACCAAGCAACATGCAGTTTATATAGTCTTAATATAATAGATGCAAATTTCAGACAATTCCAGACATGAACTGTTGGGTTTTGGGCATTTATTTTGGTATGTCCAACACGGGTGATATTCAGAGATTTTATTAAGGTAATTATTATTATTGTGATATTTACATTGCCAATTAATTATTTTTTAGATTGAACTATCTTCTAAGTCTCCTGAAGTCATACACTAGCTTTGTGTGACTAAGATTGACCAGATCTTTGAGTCAGTGACTTTATAAAGAATTGGAGCAATCATATACATGAACAAATATTTCAGATCAGTTCTGTAAACTAGTTTGAACTAAATTACCTGATTAGTTTAACAACAGACATAAAAGAACAATTAGGCTGACAGACAGACAGACAGACAGACAGACAGACAGACAGATAGACAGATAGATAGATAGATAGATAGATAGATAGATAGATAGATAGATAGATAGATAGATAGATAGATAGATTCCCCATTCCCCAGATGTTTGTGTGGCTCATTTCAGCCCACCAGACTGTAGATGGAGAAGTGATCTTATGACCGCCTACATGGAAGACCACTGAAAAACATTGAAATATAAGATGTATTCAGAGAAGAGGCGTTTCTGTCTGGATAACGAGAGATAATAAATAGCAAAATTCCTCAGCATATGGAAAGATTTTTTAGCCTGGGAGGGCTTCAAAGCAGACTTGCCGTTTTCTGCCATATGGTGCCACTAATTGCTGTTATTTTAACAACCTGCCACTGTTTGGATGTGAGGTACTGTATCCAAAAAAAAGAGGACAAAGGAAGAAACAAGGCATATACATTATATGTGCCTGTTACTATTACATATGGGCTCATTTGAATATAAGTACAAGTAAATGTCTTATAGTAATTGATATAAATTAACTGAATATATGTTTATATATATGTGTGTGTTTTACTATATTATTATATTTTTATATTATGTTATGTCTGTTAATTTGTGGCAGAGTTCAATAAATAATTAAATAATCAGTTTTATTGCCTGTATTCTTTGTCAGTACACCCTCATCCAAGTAAACTCATGACATGCCATGATTAGATCTCAAGGATATCTAATGTGGCCCGTGTGCAAGCGTTCAGTTCCTGCATGCTCTCCCATTACGAAAACAGGTGCTCATTAGCAAGACTTTCCTTCTCTGTTTTCAGAAATAAAACAAGAAATTTAAATGATGCTTTAAAATGTTTGATCCCAATTAATATTGCTGCTGATGAGCTCTTTGTTAAGGCAGGAAGGGAAGCTCTTACTGTCACACTTGCACACACAGAAATGGTAATCTAATCTGATCAAAGCAATGGAGAAGTGATCTTATGACCGCCTACATGGAAGACCACTGAAAAACATTGAAATATAAGATGTATTCAGAGAAGAGGCGTTTCTGTCTGGATAACGAGAGATAATAAATAGCAAAATTCCTCAGCATATGGAAAGATTTTTTAGCCTGGGAGGGCTTCAAAGCAGACTTGCCGTTTTCTGCCATATGGTGCCACTAATTGCTGTTATTTTAACAACCTGCCACTGTTTGGATGTGAGGTACTGTAACAAAAAAAAAGAGGACAAAGGAAGAAACAAGGCATAGGCATTATATGTGCCTGTTACTGTTACATACTGTATGGGCCCATTTGAATTGCAAGTAAATGCAAATGTCTAAATGCTTTACAATACATCATAGAAAATAAATTACAGTAATTTATATAAATGAACTGAATTCACAAATAATTTATATAATAATCTTTAATTATATAATAATATAATAGTATTTTATATTAAATATAAATAAGTAATATAAATTCTAATAGATATTTAATATATTTAAATATATAT
>NW_015552582.1:2248052-2259635 GCF_001515605.1 Sinocyclocheilus anshuiensis | reverse complement strand
TATATGTGTGTGTTTTACTATATTATTATATTTTTATATTATGTTATGTCTGTTAATTTGTGGCAGAGTTCAATAAATAATTAAATAATCAGTTTTATTGCCTGTATTCTTTGTCAGTACACCCTCATCCAAGTAAACTCATGACATGCCATGATTAGATCTCAAGGATATCTAATGTGGCCCGTGTGCAAGCGTTCAGTTCCTGCATGCTCTCCCATTACGAAAACAGGTGCTCATTAGCAAGACTTTCCTTCTCTGTTTTCAGAAATAAAACAAGAAATTTAAATGATGCTTTAAAATGTTTGATCCCAATTAATATTGCTGCTGATGAGCTCTTTGTTAAGGCAGGAAGGGAAGCTCTTACTGTCACACTTGCACACACAGAAATGGTAATCTAATCTGATCAAAGCAGGGGATCAAATTGGTCTGATTAGCAACTCTAATCTGCTCACTCAGGAGGAGAGAGAAAACTCAACTCGAGTGCAAAATTAATGTTGAATGTTACATTTATGCACAAAGACGCAAGACAAGAAAAAAAGGATTATGTATACATTAGATTTGATTCCAGTTTGACAAAAAAAAAATTAATCTTCATATTCATTCAAACAAACAGGGCTTTCTCTTCTATGACTACCTAATCTGCACACAACTCACTTTTTGTTCACTTTTTTCCCTGACTGACAGTGTTTTTGTCTTACCCAAAGTAGCTGATGTCTTACTATAGAGCCTGCAGTATTCAAATATGATAGCTATATGATTGACTATTCTCTAAAATACAGAATACAGCTACTTTAAAGAGGTGACCTTTTTTTTTCTTCTTAAAGCCGAATAATGATGTGACAGCTTTACCACTGCTGTTTCATATTAGGCATGAACACATACACATAAGCATGTCTTTAGGGCTGTGTTTCCTGCTCTGCCTTCATTTTGCAACCAATGAGGCGTAAGAAAGTAATGGCATACTGAATAACATAGTTAGCATCACATGATTCATTCCCCCTTCAAGCATCAATCTAGCTTGACACGCAACACACTGCTCTACTTATGGTTTCTATTGTGACCAAAGCTCCAACATGTTACCTACAGAACACACAGTATAGTGTGTGCCTGTGCAACAGTTTAAACTGCAGATGAACATCATGATCATAGTCAGAATGATAGTGGGTACAACAATTTATCAGTCTTTTCTCATTGAATATGAAAGTGAAGACCACCATATTATGTAGTAATAATAAGTGGTCAAAACAATTATATATAATACGGTAGTTTATCTCTCAGAGCTCTGCATCTCTGGAACAGAAAGTTCTTAAAGGGACAGTTCACCTAAAATTTTAATTCAGAAGTCATCATTTCCTGCATAAAGTCACTCAATTTCCTCATATACATTTTCTTCTGTGGAACAAAAAAAAACTAAAAACTTTTGAGCTGTTAACGTGAAAAACGCTACAACCAGATCACTGAATCAGTGAGTTAACTCTGTTGTTAACTAAAACTACTAAAAGTCAGTTTTGTTAATTGAAAAAAATAATAAAATATAAACATTTCTTTAAATTAAATTGAATTACTTAATATTAACTTAAACATAAAAGACAAAAATAAAAATAGAAATGTTGCCTATAGGCAACTATCTGAAATTAAGTGAAATAAAATTAAGTTAAAGTACTAAAATTACTAAAACTAAAACTGAAATAAAAATTAATTAAATCTAAACAGAAAATGACAAAATTGCTAAAATTTTAACTAAAATTAAAATGTAAACTGATTCAAAGTATTAATAAATATTATAATAGTACATAAAAAAACACCTGAACTATAGATTTAGTCGGAATGAATCATCCAGATCAGTTTTGTGAACCAAATCAAATGATTCATTGAAAAGATCCGACGCAAATGAACAATTTGTTTATGAATCGAATATCAAGCAACAAAGGAGGGTTGAGGCAAATGCTTGTTTGTCTGAATGTGAACAACAAAATACATTTCTATTTACTACTCACGCAAAGTGGTCTAATGTCTTCAGACAAAATATTGTGCATGAGTCATTTGGATCACTTTTATGATACTTTTATAGTACTTTTGAATATTGAAATCTTCTGTCCCTATTTATCATTATTGCAAGAAAAAAAATGTCTCCAAAATCTCTCTATGTGTGTTCCACAGAAAAAAAATTAAGTTGTACAGATCTGGAACAACATGAAAGTAAGGAAGTTATTATATTTGGAATTTTTTTTAGTTAAACCATTACTTAGAACACTATGAAATGGTATGAAAGAGCATTTCATAATCACTTGTATTTACTTGTTTATTGAAGAATTAACTACACACCTCCACAGTCAGCTCTTCTACTCCTAAACCCTCTCTTTCTTTATTCCTGCTGTCTCTCTCTGGGCAATTCTTCATCCTAATCTCATTTCTTCTTTCATTCACTCTCTCTCTCTCTCTCTCTGCCTCTGATTCAATCTTAAAAGTGGTCCACACAAAGAGCACACAAGCACTATAATCCAGGTCAATAAGAAACTGACCAAAGACGCTCTAATGCACCAGCTTTCAGTGCTAAATCTAAAGAGCATCTGATTGAAAGTGTATCCACATAAACACAAACAAACTCTCCTCAAGTGCCAGGACAGAAAGTTTCCCCAAGGACGACTTTGCAACAGGAGACGTCATAAACACCGCAAAGCATCAATTGGAAACCAAGCAGCATAAACTTTGCATGTGGCTGTGACAATTCTGGCAATAGCATCAGACGTCTCACAACACACAGCTGCAGAGAGACATACTGAACCCAGGCATACAAATAACAGTAGAGGAATCATCTCAAATTGATTCATAGGTGCAGTCATCAAACAAAAAATGCAACAAGACATCACAATCCAAGTTAGAATCCATTCAGAAATCATTTCAGCCTTTAAAGAAAATGACATCTTGAGTACGTAAATGCTGTGTCATCCTACACAGTAGCGAGGTCACCTTTAAGAGAAAGCATGCGTAAGCACCTACCCTGCAGCCTCTGCATCTCATTGGCAATCTCCCTGTCTGAACGGCCATAGTGCTGAGCAGATGCCATTCCACTGATTCGAAGTCAGTGGTGCTGATGCAGGTCAGTGGATGCGGCTCCACCCGAGAATTCTCCAGTGATCCAGGATCAGCTGAAGTCTACATGAAAAGCGTAATTATTTTCAATCAGTGCATGCCATACAAACATATGGTTTCTTTCCTTCCCTTGAAGTTCTGTGGCTTCTGCAGGAAGCAGCCTCTTCCCTTTGCACTCTCTCTCTCTTTCTGCCTCTCACACTCTACTGTAGGCATCAGCATAAGTTTTCACTGCCACCTGGTGTCCAATCAGAGTGCAGATCTCAAGTGCAGTCCAATAGTGAGACCCGAATCGAGTCCTGCTGTGTGTGAGTGTTACTTTAGCAAAGCCAGACAACATTACACTAAGTGATTCAATTAAAATGTGTTACACATCTGAGCTTCTGCTCGTGGAAAATGCAAAAGATATTGGAATATGGCATATCTCAAGCATGGGATTCCATTAAGTGAAATACGAGGGGGGGGAAAAACTCTCATACCAGAGACGCACTGTTATGCTTTTCACTTCCATTACCGGTTCAATCACACACATGCATGTTATATGAAAAAAGCAAAGTGAAATGCCTGACTGGAGCGTTAAGCTCGGGATTCAGAGACCACTCTGCTGAGTCTGCTGGTTTTCAAACAGCAATGCTTAGCAATGACCTCTACACAGTCACTGCAGTTGGATGTGAGGGAGAGAGCACAGCGTGAAGTTATTGGCACAAGTCCTTATGCGCAGAGGATCTTATGTCATTCTCGTTCACTCACCTTCTCCAAGTAGCCAGCATGAAGCCTCTGTATCCTCCATCATTCTGAAGAGCCCATTAGGCGACAAACTGTTCATCATCGCACATCAACATTTTGCTAAATGTTTTCCTGGGAATAGATAAGAAAGAAAGAGAGGGTTTCATGCTGACAAGCAAACAAACAAACCAATTAGCAAATAAGATCAAGAATTGTGATGTCCAGGGTATTATTTGAAATGCAAATCAGAAAAAAATCAGAATTCAGCCTGAAATGCTTTTATGCTGCGACATGTTCTCTAAAGAGTAACAGAGTCATCTGCTGTTCATCAAGAGAAGACGGATAGGATAGGATAGGATAGGATAGGATAGGATATGATAGGACAGAGGAGTTACAGCAGCCATAAATCACACAATACACAATACAAGAAAAAAGTTAAAAAAAATAAAAATAAATAATGAAATATATTATACAATGTGCAAAAATATATATTGAACTAAATGGGAAAAAAGATTTTTACAAAAAATATATTTTATTTTAATGTATTTTATTTATAAATACTACATTTAATTTATAAATGTTATTTTTTAAAGAGAGATTTCAAGTTATATAATTAACGTCTTCAATGGCAATAAATAAATAACATAAATTAATTCATTAATAATTAAATAAATCATCCATAAATAAACAAACAAACAAAATCTTCTGCATTAATGATTGGTCAAGAGTTCCCAAACATGAACTTGCATGTTCTGGGGCTTTTTAATGAAAAATACACAATAGGCTAGAAAAAGAAGTGTAATGTATACTTCAGATCTGTGTATGGCAACAGCTGATATCTGCAGTCCACAGCACAAAGCAACAATGAGAGGAAATGTCAGTATGGGGCCTGTCCCGCTCTTCCCAGACCAGCGGCTCTGTCCTAAAACCCCGTGCTATCTACTGTTCTTAATCATTAACCCCCCGATACCCTTAATGAACACTATGAAGGGAAAGAACACAGTTCTCACAGAGGTGAAAATGGTCTGGTTCGGGGCAAAATCCTGCTTTCTTTGCGGGATTTTATCAGGATTCTGTTTTTGCAAAAGCTAGCCTGGTCAGGATAACCCAGCACAGAGCTGGCACTCTACATGGAAAATCTGAAGCATTGTGATGACCAGCACGACTAGAGCAGACAAAGTTGAGCAGTAAAAGCACAAAAATCTGGGAAATTGTGTTATGAAATCTTTTGTTATGAAATACAAAGAAAAATGCTAGGGTTTCATCTGTTTGGACTTGGTTTTATCCTGTGCTGGAACCCTGAAAGAATTCTGGATGCTTTTTATTTGATTTTGTCAGTTGCCATGGCTATGTTGATTTACACAGTGGTTATACATGGAAAAGATATCACAAAAATTAAGACATGGGAATGTATTCATGTCCCTCTACTCTAATGTTTTGGACAGCCATATTAAAAATAAATAAAAATGCTATTTTAATATTGCATTGCATATTATATTATAATCAATACACTACAGTAGTTAAAAGTTTGGGGCCAGTACATTTTTTTAAAGAAATTAACACTTCTATTTAGCAAGCCCACATTAAATTGATCAAAATTGACAGTGAAGACATTCATAATGTTACAAAAGATTTCTAATTTTCAAATAAATGCTGTTCTTTTGCAAAGAATCCTGAAAAAAATGTATTATGATTTCCATCAAAATATTAAGCAAAACAAATGTTTTCATTATTGATAATAAAAAAAAAAATTCCTGAGCACCAAATCAGCATATTAGAATGATTTTTGAAGGATCATGTGACACTGAAAATGTCATGTGAAACTAAAAATTCCGCTTTGCCATCACAGAAATAAATAAAATGTTAAAATATATTAAAATGGAAAAAACTATTTTAATGTAAGAATTTAAAAGTACAATAGTAATTATATTTCACAATTATACTGTATTTTTGATCAGAGGATAAAATGAATTGTGTAGCTCTTTGCCTCATGGCAAAATGCCATCAATGGGGTCACAGAATAGCCCTCACTGTTTATGCCAAGTGTCTGGAAGAGAAAGGGAAATAAAGTAAAGTAAAATATGATGAATTTTGGCCAGGGGAAAGGGGACAAATGACAGGAGAAAATGATTTCACACACACCTTGACTCTCCTTCTCTCTGTACAGTCCTCCCTTTCCTCTCCATCCCACAGGAACCCTGGTCTGCATAGATAAGGCCAGCCTGCTGCTAATTTTACACAGGAAAGGCAGGAAATATGAAGTGAAGACTTTGCTTTTCCACAAACAACAGAGTAGCGACCCCGGCCTTGGAGAGGATCCTGTGTGCCACAGTGCTGAGCAGTCTGGGACTGAAAAAGAGACACAGACAGAGAAAAAGTGAGAGAGGAGGGTCCCTGGAATTGGGGAGTTGGATAGACACAGAGAAAGAAATAAGAAAAAGTTAAAAGGAAGAGTGAGTGGACGAAAGATTTGGAGGGGAGAGACTGTGTCCTCTCTCATCTTCCCTGTATCTCTATAGGTAGCTATGGCGGATAACAGCACTCATCCTATTGTGGAAATACTGGAGTCCTTCGGATTGAGTAAGATATTTTACCATCTTTACACACTTTATAAAGAGTTATCTCTTGCATACACACAAATTAACTTACAATATTACAATGTCAACGTTGTACTTCTAAAACATATATGGAAAGTGTAGAAAATGCTGTGTCGAGTCTTTTAAGAGAACTTATTTCTCAACAGAAATGCAGACAGTAGTAACTAGCGGCAAAAGATATTGGCAAAAGTGGTTCATAAAAAAACAACACAGCCAGTGTGTCGTTTTTTCCATTTGGTTTTTCCAAATGTCATTTCCAGATGATCTTTCACTCTGGACTGTGATTCCTTTCACTCAGGGAGAAAATTGCATATAAACACCCACATTATTTTACACACAAGTCTCTAAAGAGTTTTGATGTCATATTTTGTAATACTAAAAATAATACATAAATAATATGTAGAATAGTCGTGTGCTGTGGTTAAAAATTGCTACAATTTGTCAATCAAATATATTACTAAAACAACATTGGCTCTTTTTAAAACAAATTTTAATTGAAGAATTCAAATTTAAAGACAAAATTCTCACTCAAAGTATTGTAAGATTCAAAGGACCTTAAATGGCCTGTGCCAGACAGAAGCCCTGTGTGCTAATGAAACTGGTATTTCTGTAGACAATGGAATGCCATAACAGGAAGCTTCCTAAAATGCAAACTATTTCATTCATTTTAACCGTAAAGGATAAGAAAACATTGGGTGTGCCTATTATTGTGGAATTTGGGCCCGCCCACTTTGATTTGTCAGGATAGGCGCTCCTCACTGACCTTCGATCTCCTGATAGTTTCTCTCTAATGATCCTGCAGAGCCAAGTATTCCTGTCATGGGAGTAGAAGGCCGTCAACACTTCATTATTAGCCTTCTGAAAAATATAGAAATCTTGTTCAGGGATTACAGGGAACCAGGCGTTTAACAGCACGTTCGATGAAAAGAAAATAGAAGCGAATTATTATTCTTAGAGACTGGTCGACTGGTTAAAGTCATTTCATTCAGTAATTTTCTAAATCGGTCTCCCTCAATGCAAACTGTATTTTGGCGCCCCTAGCGCAGTTTGCCAAACAGCGTCAAGCATCTTAAAAATTTAGATATAACACTAAATGTTTACGTGATGTTTTTGTGAACTGCCTGAAACTGCAGAATAAAGTGACAAACAACGACAGTATTTAGGTTTTGTCCATGTACCATCCTACACTAATCTTCATGACGTTCCTGCTGCTACTGTTGCTATGGTTACTTCCTAACGTTCGCCAACGCTTACACACTTATTAGGTGTCGTCAAAGAATATAGAATAGAATAGAATAGAATAGAATAGAATAGAAGAGACTTTGGTGTCGTTTACAAAAAAACGCGTTTTTGCGTTTAAAAATGCAATTATGCAAAAATAAATGCGTTTAAAAAAAATTTAAACTTGGTCTATTGTTGTTTACTTACAATATTTGTTCATTTAAAATGTAGTATAAATTTTAAATGATTTTCTTTACAAAAAAAAAATCTGCCGACATTCGGACTGCCAACCAATCTGCAAACAGCCGTTAACTGTAACGTGTGACCCCAGCATCTTGGGAGACGTTTGCCGCACATTAAACAATAGAGAATCTTTGACTAAAAACCTTGCAAGCTAGCAATATGTTGCAGAGCTCCCTGCTTAAATTCTTTAGTAAAAAACCTCGGCTTGATTGACAGTCGGACACAAGGCCTAACGTTACACCTGATGAGGATGTTTCTCCCTCTCCTGGCCCGGGTGTACCGACGAAACATGCTACCTATCAGATTGTGCTACCAAAAATATATTTGCATTGTTTATAAGGGTAAGGGTAGGTATGGACGGGTAGGTTTAGGGTAGGGGTAGGTATGGACATTAAAAAAAAGCCTCAAACCACATGAATAAGATGCTGGTAGCACAATCTGATAGGTAGCATTTTTCGCTGTTTTTGACCAAAGTAATATTACAGTGACGATTACAAGACTCTTTATGTTCAGCAATTTTAACTAAACCACCATAGACAGAGCCTTCATGTTTTGTTTATAATTGGAAGTGTTACCTAGTCCACTTAGCTATTATAAGCAACTCTGTGGCCACAGAGTTTGCTTAAAAACATGTTTCTACCAATTTTATTTCTTTCCTTTCTCCAGGGGATGTGATTCTGGCTTTCTGTCTTTCAATGGTTGTTGGTCTTCTGCTGGGAGCTCTGGTCTACATGATCTTGACCTGGATGTCTCGTCGACGGGCATCAGCCACCATCACACGTGTACCCATCCACCAATCCCGCTCCACCACCCATTCATCCTCGCCACACTCTCGGCCAGGCTACAGTCGACACAGCAGTGGCTATGACCGACGCAGCAATAACAGTCTGGCCAGCGCTGCCTTCTCCTTCCATCGGCAAACCTCATCCTCACCGATAGACTATGGTGACTCGCCAGGACGCAAGTCGAGCTTCCGGGCCTCTACTTTTCATCCTCTTCTCCATTGTAGTCAGATTGCTCGTGAGGCAGAAGGGGGTGCCCAGGGCAGCCTGCCACGGACCCCCACTCTCACTACCAGCCCTGGGAAGGCCGGATCCACCAGCACTGTCAATTCCATGGTCACTCCACCCCGGGCCAGAACCAGACCAGATTCCTTCTGGGGCAATAGCAATCTAAGGGCTTTTCATGCTGGCCAGACTCCACCACCTGCCTATGAGAGCATCATACGAGCCTATCAAGAGACGACCACGTGAAGGAAGGGAAGATGCTACAGTGATGGGGGAAGATAAATGTAATAGACTTGGACTAGAAAATTGGACTGCTGAAATCAGTATGGATGTCTTACAACTTAAACTGACATGTCCAGTTTTTCAATGTGTGTATATGTGCATATTTCTGTTTGTTTGTACTCTCTTAAAAATAAAGGTTCTTTATTAGCATCTATGGTTCCATAAGGAACCATATCCATGGAACTTTCCATTGAACATAAAGTTATAGTGGAAAAAAGTTTTTTTTAGATTATTAAAATGGTCTTCTCACTAAGAAAAAAAATGGTTCTTTTAAAAACTGTTCCATGAAAGGTTCTTTAGGGAACCAAAAATAATTCTTCTATGGCATCACTGCAAAAACTTCTTTTTGGAATCTTTATTTTTAAGAGTGTAGTGTGCGAGGTCAATCTGAAATACTTATATCAGAGAATGTGTGAAAGAGAGAGTGAGATGATTTTTTTTGGTTTCTACGGGTCTGCTTTATTGATTTAGTATAAGGACAAAAGACCTATCTTTTTGCAAGGAGATAATATGTTTGTGTAGAGTGAGAGAGAAAGATGAGAAAACGTGATAGAAAGTAAGAGATATTGAAGGTCGTAAAAAGCATGACAGACCTGAGAGCATTACTGATCTCTGTTGCAAATTCCTAGACAAACAGTTATTGAAAAAACTAATTTAAAATAATTTAGCACCAAACTCAGTAGATTGTGTATTTATTGGTTTGTTTTCTGTGAACTCTAGTCTTTTGGAATCATTGTAAATATTTCTCAATGCAATTGTACTCATAAAAATAAAGTGAAACAATATATTTTGCAATAGTTTTTTGCATCTGCATGTATTAACTGAACAAAATTCCTGTATCTTCATAGAAAGCTGCATTCACTAACCATAAAAGGAATATAGTTCACCCAAAAATTAAATTCTGTCATTATTTAACCACCTCATGTCACCATCACTTTCACAAAAGAAGATATTTTGGAAAATATCACACAGGTGTGAAACATAAATAATGACAGTATTTTCATCTTTGGGAGAACAATCTTTTTAGTGTGTCCATTTTAGAGTTATGCATCCAATATCTATCATTGAAAACTGTTATGAGGAATGAACAGACCAAGGGCAAAAGTGTTTTAAACAGGGTTTAAAAGAATAATGTGTTTACGTCCTTCTAATGTTTTGGACTGCCATATTAGCGTTTATAAATGTAATTGTATAGCAGTTTAGAGAAGACTGCTAAACAAGGTTGGGCTGATTGCACTAAACAATGTGTGTGCGCATTAGAGTATTACGGTTGGACATTTTTGACGCGTGACCGTGACACGCTTGACATTTGTGTTACTTACGGTAATGACGCTCTACGTTAATATGCGTTCAAACTGAGACAGTTCCTGTTTATATTTGCTGTCAAAAAGCGATCTTTTATACCGCGTTTATTGGAAGGAACTTCTGTTTTATAGGTAAACTGCACATTTAATGTACAGTATAAGTCGTTAAATGTTAATCTTGGACGCAGAGATTGAATTTCGCTAGAATACTATCCAACGTTAACTCAGCTTTTTACGTGCAAGCCGACTGGTCATTACACCAAATCAAATGACGAATTAATATCAAATTAAGATGTTTTAGAGCAGTATCAATATCAGCACTCTCTAAAGGTAAAGAAGTGCGTTAACTGTTTCAAAAACAGAGTAGAGATCAGTTTACAGTGACACTGCTGCTGGCATGTCTGTCATGTCATGACTCCACCACCTCTCTTCGTAAATTTTAAGTATTTAGGTTATAATCGACGTTAGAAGATAACCTTAAATCGCCAGCAGTCATAAACAGTGGGCAGATATGTCTCACCGGCCCTCTGGCCAACATTAATGTGTGCCATCGTATGATTTCTGCGCGTGAAGCCGCCAATGTCTGCGTCCGCCCTGCGACTGATCCGCGTCCGGAGGTTGAGCACCACCGGACCTGCTGTGAAGAGAGCACTGCCATGGAGAGACCTTAGTAAGACTCTGGACCTTCTTACATGTCTACCTACACAGCATTTATGGTGTTTATGATGCCCCAAAATGCTGTCTAGGATGCTATCATTTGGCTTTGAAACAGCTTTGATGTATTTGGCCACGAATACTTACCAAACAGGGCCTAAAATTATTTAAAATTGTTTGTAACTTTGGGATGTCTGAATACATTTTAACCACTTATTGCAACTTTATAAAAAATAAACATAAAATAAAATTAAACAGGGTTTAGAGCACACACATCCTGGAAGTGACCTTCACAACCAGTGAATTTCCCTGACAAGAGGAAGGAAGGAATTATCTCAAAAGTTTGAAGTGTACGCTAAGAATTCTTTCTTTCTTTCTTTTGACATACTGTGCCAACTGCAATTTGATAGATAGGTGTCCTACAGGTCTTGGTGTTTATCCTGTCAATTATATATA
>NW_015552582.1:2228352-2248042 GCF_001515605.1 Sinocyclocheilus anshuiensis | reverse complement strand
AACCAAAAAAATAAAAGAAAATTATTCTTTTTTTTTTTTTTTTTTAGCAAGGATGCATTAAAAGTGACAGTTAAAACGTACTGTATAATGTTACAAAAGATTTCTGTTCCAACTAACTTTGTTCTTTCTATTCACCAGAGAATCGTGAAAAATGTCACGGTTTCCACAAAAATATTAAGCAGCACAATTGTTTTTAATATTGATAATATTGAGCACCAAATCAGCATATTAGAATGATTTCTCAAGGGTCATGTGACACTGAAGACTGGTGTAATGACTGCTGAAAATTCAGCTTTGCCATCACACAAATAAATTACATTTGAAAATATATTCTAATAGAAAGCGGTTATTTTAAATTCACAATATTATTGTTTTTACTGTACTATATTTTTTGATCAAATAAATGCAGCCTGGTTGAGCACAGGAGACTTTAACATTAAATGAAATTTAAAAAAATTTAATAATAATAATTAAAAAAAATTAATAAATAATCATACTGATCCCAAACTTTTTCAAAATCTATGTATTTTTTGTGCTACTACATTCGTATGTGTCCTTATATAGTTTATACTTCATTTGTTTAGATAAATTGACAGACTTATTCTGAATGCTTAACTGAATAATCTGAATGCTGGTCTTCATCTCTTTTTTGTCTTTAGGAAAAATAGCAAAAGTGACAGGAGCAATAGTATTGGGGTAGGTTTATTATTTGTGCTGTTTTGCATTTATTAAACAAGCCATCAACAAAATTATATAATACAATATCATACAGCACAAACAGAGAGAATGTCAGTGGAAGCAGCTGTTAAAATAAAAGTGATATATCTTTTAAGCCTGGTTTGTTACCCTTCCCAGAAACATATTCTGACTCTATCAAGTTTGCTTACACAGAGGCTGTGTTTTCATCACATACGAGATGGTTACTCTGAACCAGGCCATCACTATCGACACCAGTGCAATACTTCAGGAGAAGCACAAGTCCTACATCTACTTGACTCACACCACTAATAGAGAACAGGAGAGCCTTGCCTCTGGTACATTCTTGAAGGTTTAACACTTGTGTGTGTGTTTGTGCTTGAGAGAGTGTGTAAATATCAGTGAGCCAAAAGATTCATTTGCATTGCATTTACATTTATTCCTCAAAAGCAACTTGCAAATAAGGAATACTATACCATAAACGATTTATCCTAAAAGTGTTAGTAACTTGAGAACGACGCTTTGAAACAGCACTAAAAGAATAGTACATAGAGTTATTTGGCCAGACATCAGTGCATAAATTGTCAAGTTTTTGCATGGGCTTTGTATTTATGTCTCAGATTAGATTAGATTAGATTTTTTATAGGATATTTTAGATGTATTGTTTGATATTTTGCACAATTAGATATTAAAACAGCCCATTCATTTATTATGTTTTACAGTTAATCTAGGAATTTATAGATTGTCCACAACAGACATTATTCCTTTTCCAGGCTTCACTCTCAAGACCAGGAAGGAACTTCATAAAGCAGCTAGAAAGTTTCTTGAAATTTCATCAAGAGTTCTTCTTCACCCATTGGATGGTGAGTAGTTTCATCTCTGTTTGATGGCATTGAAAAGTCTTGGAGCTTGTTTTAAAATACTGAAAATAAATATTTGTTGACAGTAGGCACTATGTGAAACAAACAGCATAGTTATAATAAAGGACATGCTTAGAAAAACCACTTGGGGACAGTATGGTTTATTGCATAACTTGACAGTATTTTTGACCTAGATGTCACCTGTAGCTGCACAAAGAGGAACTGACATGGAATGTTGTTCTGTTTTAAATAGGGCAGGTATCTTACTGTCTGTTCTTCTTACGCATAATGTGGAATCTATTTTTTTAATCGCAGCATACTTGGCACCAGGTTTGAAGCTGAAGAGTAGTTTATAATATACACTACTGTTGAAAAGTTTGGGGTCAGTTTTTTTTTTTTTTTAGAAATTAATACCTTTATTTAGGAAGCATGGATTAAATTGATCAAAAGTGACTGTGAAGACAGTTATAATGTTACAAAAGGTTTATATTTCAAATAAATTCTGAATCCTGAAAAATATGATTTCCACAAAAATATTAAGCAGCACAACTGTTTTCAAATGGAGTAATAGCTGCTGAAAATTCAGTCATTCTTTTTTTTTTTAAATAGAAAACAGTTCTTTAAGTTGTAGTTATATTTCTGTTTTGTATGACTATTGTTGATCAAATAAATGCAGCCTTGGTGAAATTCTTTAAAAAACATTAATTTGTTAAACATTAATCTTACTGACTCTAAACTTGAATGATAGTGTAAATTTAGAATAAAAAGTTTAGCAGAGTGAGCCACAGCAGTAGACTGATAGACTATAGAAAAATGTGTATAGAGTGATGATCAGAAGTCCTGTACTCCCTCCATGTTGAACTGAAGGCATCTGTTTCTATTTGACTTTTGCCACAAAAAAAACTCTTCGTAACAACTTTTCATATCATAGACTTCATATTAATTTTAACATAATTTTCGTTAGACTGGCCCCATCCATCACTGCTTTTAAAACCTATCTAAGAAATATCTAATCTCCCTGGCTTTTATCATTACTTAAGTTATGTTATTTTGGGACTCTTCTCTTGTATTAAGTTGATTGTCTATTGCTTGTTTATTTTGTTTTTCTCAATCATTTCTCTATCTTGTTCCCTTTTAATTCGGTGGTATATTTTTATTCATTGTACAGCACGTTGCTAAACCTCGGTTGTGTTTAAATGTGCTCTATAAATAAACATTGATAATTTCTAGTATGTCTCTGTGTTTGCAATGATGTGAAATAAGCAGGTGTTGATGTTTGTTTTTAATCAGAGCATCTCAGTCATCTAGACGCAGACCCTCATGAATGTGCGCTATGGGTGCTGCTGAAGAAAACCTGCTCTGCCGACCGAGCTGTGAGACAGCAGGCGGTGCAGGAACTGGCCCAGAATCACCACTGGCAGGGTGAGAGATGGCAGCACACTTCAGTCTTATTCAAACTTTCCTCATTATTATAAAATGTCAAGATTTACTGACTTTACTGAAAACTCATGTTGTTCTTGCTCAGCAAAACCTATTTCTATTGCGCAGACCCCTTTGCCCACCAGAGAATAAGCACATCACTATAACTCTGTGAGCTCTGAATGGTCTTTTGTCCTGTCCATCACAGATTACCAGTACCAGACTGCAGCACAGGTGATAGATCAGCGCACAGCTGTGGCTCTCGCCCGCATACCTAACGTGGACCTGCGCTTCTTTCTCCCTCCTCCTCCACTGCCGCACACTGAAGATGTGGGTAGATATTGTTCAGACAATAGCCAAATTGAATTGCTGTGTAATGTCAGTTACTTGTGCTAATGTTTTGTGCGTGTACAGGATATATCAATAGAAGATGGGCTTAGACAGTTACTGGCATCTCTGCCCCAGTCGGAGGTGGATCAGTGTGTGCAGTACTTCACCTCTCTGGCACTAAGAGAGAGCAGCCAATCACTAGCCTCTCAACGGGTGAGACATACACACACTAAAGCTATAGAGTGCAAAAGTTGAGTTCCAGAAATAAAAATTATTTTCTTTTTCTTCATAGTTTGTTTAACAATAACTTAAAAATCTTCAAAAAATAAATAAATACCTACTATGAGCTACAAGGTTGTTAATCAATGGAATATGCTTCTGTTGAGGTCATCTGCCCAACTTATTTTTCAACTTATTTATTTATTATTAATTTATTTATTTTAAATAATCATTCAGCACAGAATTCCTGGTGAAAAATTGCATTACCCATGATTCTGCAGAGAAATCTCCACCAATTAGAAAATCAAAACAAACAAATCATGCCAAAAGAACACTTTAGCGCCCACCCACTCCTATGAAGCACTGCAAATAGCATCACTGATTCTGAATAACAAATAATGTAAAATAATCCCTACGCTCTCAAACTACCTAAATATTTGTGTGTGTGTGTGTGTGTGTGTATATTATATATATCCTTCAGAAATTATTCTTTCGAATACTGTTTTGCTTCAAATCAAAGTTTGTAATGTAACAAGTCATTTTTAAAATCCCTATGGGGAAAACGCTTGAAATCAAGAATGCTGAAAAAGTGTATGGGCACTATTGTACTTCATTTAATCACATTTATATCCATATAAAAGTGCCACTGTGTTAGCTGTGCATTTTGGTCTGTGATTCTAGGGAGGGCTATGGTGTTTTGGAGGAAATGGGTTGCCCTATGCCCAAAGTCTGACTTCCACCCCCTCTGAGAAGGTGGAGACGTTCTGCCTGCAGGCCCTGGTGCAGCACTCAAAGGTGAAGATTTACAAACTCTGCAAAGTGACATGTATTTGTGTAGCAAGGAAGTAAGCAATGATCAAAGAAGACAGGATGCTTGGGTGTGTTGAGTGAGGTTTTGTTGATATTCTTGATGTGTACCTTCAGTTGATCAGTTTTAATCAAGAATTTGTTCATTGTTGGTAATAAACGAATCCATTCAAAGCATTTGAGTGTTCTTTGTTCACAGGTCCACAGTCATTGTGATCACATTGTTGCTAATGGAGGACTGCAGCTCTTGCAAAGAGTCTACCAGCTTCGCAGAGACTCTCCAAAAATTCAGCGCAACATTGTGCGAATTATTGGAAATCTCGCCCTGAATGAGAGCTTGCACACAGCCATAGTACAGTCAGGTTAGCATTGTACTTTAGAATAACTGATTCATTAATTAGATTTTGTGTTGAAAAAGAGTAGTTCTTTATTCTCTTTTGTGGTTGACCTTTAGGTTGGGTGTCTGTCCTGGCTGAGATGATCCGGTCACCATACATCATGCAGGCATCTCATGCTGCCCGTGCTTTAGCCAATTTGGACAGAGAAGCTGTACGACAGAAGTACCAGGATGGTGTTTACATATTGCACCCACAATGCCGCACAAAGTATGCATGCTTATTTGAACTTCCTCTTATGCTCACCAAGTCTTCATTTATTTGATCAAAAATACAGTAAAACCGTAATTTTCTGAAATATTTAAAATAAAAATTTTTTTTGTAATATATATTTTCAAATGTAATTTATTCCTGTGATGGCAAAGCAGAATTTTCAGCAGCCATTACTCCAGTCTTCAGTGCCACATGATCCTTAAGAAATCATTCTGATACGCTGATTTGCTGCTCCAGGAACCTCTTATTATCAGTGTTCAAAACAATTGGGCTGCTTAATATTTTTGGGGAAACCGTGGTACATTTTTACTTTAGATTCTTTGATGAATAGAAAGTTTAAAAGAACAGCATTTATTTTAAATAGAAATCTGTTAAAGACATTATAAATGTCTTTACTCATTTTTGATCCATTTAATGTATCTTTGCCAAATATGTCGGAAAATGTCTTTTGTTTAGTGAGGATTAATCATGTTTTCCATTCTTTATATTAAGCCAGCCAATCAAAGCTGATGTTCTCTTCGTGCACGGCCTCTTGGGAGCAGCTTTTAAAACATGGCGTCAAAAGGATCTTGACGTGAAGGATGATGACAAGGTGGAAGGGGTTCCAGAGGACTACACTGAATGCTGGCCCAAGGTCAGATTTTTTTTTGTGTATGGGCACTATTGTACTTCATTTAATCACATTTATATCCATATAAAAGTGCCACTGTGTTAGCTGTGCATTTTGGTCTGTGATTCTAGGGAGGGCTATGGTGTTTTGGAGGAAATGGGTTGCCCTATGCCCAAAGTCTGACTTCCACCCCCTCTGAGAAGGTGGAGACGTTCTGCCTGCAGGCCCTGGTGCAGCACTCAAAGGTGAAGATTTACAAACTCTGCAAAGTGACATGTATTTGTGTAGCAAGGAAGTAAGCAATGATCAAAGAAGACAGGATGCTTGGGTGTGTTGAGTGAGGTTTTGTTGATATTCTTGATGTGTACCTTCAGTTGATCAGTTTTAATCAAGAATTTGTTCATTGTTGGTAATAAACGAATCCATTCAAAGCATTTGAGTGTTCTTTGTTCACAGGTCCACAGTCATTGTGATCACATTGTTGCTAATGGAGGACTGCAGCTCTTGCAAAGAGTCTACCAGCTTCGCAGAGACTCTCCAAAAATTCAGCGCAACATTGTGCGAATTATTGGAAATCTCGCCCTGAATGAGAGCTTGCACACAGCCATAGTACAGTCAGGTTAGCATTGTACTTTAGAATAACTGATTCATTAATTAGATTTTGTGTTGAAAAAGAGTAGTTCTTTATTCTCTTTTGTGGTTGACCTTTAGGTTGGGTGTCTGTCCTGGCTGAGATGATCCGGTCACCATACATCATGCAGGCATCTCATGCTGCCCGTGCTTTAGCCAATTTGGACAGAGAAGCTGTACGACAGAAGTACCAGGATGGTGTTTACATATTGCACCCACAATGCCGCACAAAGTATGCATGCTTATTTGAACTTCCTCTTATGCTCACCAAGTCTGCATTTATTTGATCAAAAATACAGTAAAACCGTAATTTTCTGAAATATTTAAAATAAAAATTTTTTTTGTAATATATATTTTCAAATGTAATTTATTCCTGTGATGGCAAAGCAGAATTTTCAGCAGCCATTACTCCAGTCTTCAGTGCCACATGATCCTTAAGAAATCATTCTGATACGCTGATTTGCTGCTCCAGGAACCTCTTATTATCAGTGTTCAAAACAATTGGGCTGCTTAATATTTTTGGGGAAACCGTGGTACATTTTTACTTTAGATTCTTTGATGAATAGAAAGTTTAAAAGAACAGCATTTATTTTAAATAGAAATCTGTTAAAGACATTATAAATGTCTTTACTCATTTTTGATCCATTTAATGTATCTTTGCCAAATATGTCGGAAAATGTCTTTTGTTTAGTGAGGATTAATCATGTTTTCCATTCTTTATATTAAGCCAGCCAATCAAAGCTGATGTTCTCTTCGTGCACGGCCTCTTGGGAGCAGCTTTTAAAACATGGCGTCAAAAGGATCTTGACGTGAAGGATGATGACAAGGTGGAAGGGGTTCCAGAGGACTACACTGAATGCTGGCCCAAGGTCAGATTATTTTTTTTTTTTAAAGCTTATGAGTAAATTCACAGTTACCCAAATACAATGGCATTACAGGGCCTCAGAGCTATTCTGAAAGTCTGAGCGAAGTCTAAAGTCAGCAATTCAACTTTTTTTTTTGTTGTTGTATTTTCCACAGTCGTGGTTGGCTGCAGACTGTCCAAACCTCAGAATCCTGTCGGTTGAGTATGACACCCATTTAAGTGATTGGAAGGCAAAGTGTCCTGCTGAAAACCAAAGGTAAACAGTCAATTTTCAGTGATGTGCATTCCTAAATTATCTGATTAACACAATGTAGCATACCTGATATCCATGTTTTTCTTTGCTTTTTGTGCTATGCAGGAAGTCCTTGGCCTACAGGAGTCAGGAACTGCTGAGGAAATTGAAGGATGCAGGTGTAGGGGAAAGGCCTGTGGTCTGGGTAGCCCACAGTATGGGAGGTTAGTCCATGGTGGGTCTTAGAATAACCAGCACCCAACTATGAGAGTAATTTTCTAAATCGTCCTACGTCATATTTGTGTACCTGTCTGAATTATTTGCAATACAGTAATTTCTTACAAATCATAGTGCAATTGCTATTGAACTGATAAACATATTACAATTTATATTGTGACTGCTTATATATAACAGAACTAAAATTACATTTTCAACAGGGAGTTTAATATTAATTTTAGAGGTTTAATTATCTCACAAGGCCATATTGTGATTTCAGTATTTTAATAAATTGTGCAGCCCTGTTTGTAGCTAAAAAAGCCAAGTAATTTGAAGACTGTTAGAGTAACTCTTAATCATAACTTGTGTCACAGGTTTACTTGTGAAAAAGATGCTCTTAGATGCCTCTAAAGATCCTGATCTCAGTCCGCTGATCAAGAACACGAAGGGAATTCTGTTCTACAGTGTTCCTCATCACGGCACGTTTATGGCAGGGTATTCTGTAAATGTCCGATATCTCCTTTTTCCCTCCATTGAAGTAAAAGAACTATGTAGAGGTATAATGTGATTTCTTTTTTCCCCCTAAATATTAATATATTAATTTCTCCTGATAAGATTAAGATTGATCCTCAATCTCATATACACATCATTTTTCTGTTCATCTGTTTCAACTCAGACTCTCCAGCGTTATGGGACTTGAATGAAAATTTCCTGAACATTACAAAGGAACAAGAGTTCAAGGTCCTTAGCTTTGCAGAAACTCTGCCAACCTCCATTGGGCCGATGCTCAAAATATTGGTAGTTCCATCTCAGTCAGCAGGTAGGTCAGAATAATTGAACAACAAGCAGCATCATGATGTATCGTTCTTACATAAAAATGGGCAGTTTTGGGTACCTGGTATCGGAAAACATAAATTCTCCTTTTTCTCTTTCAGATCTGTGTATTGGGGACCTCATCCAGGTGGACGTTGATCACCTCAACATCTGCAAGCCAGAAAAAAAGGACTCATTTCTCTATAAACGTACTTTACAGTTTATTCAAGATGCTCTTAGAGGACAGAGAATTTAGTAAACCCTAAAGTTCACACTCCAAAACCGGTCTCTTGCCATTTCATTTCATTGCCTCTTGAGGATTCAACCATTACATTCTAAAGGATAGTGTTAACTATGAATGAAAGGAAGTTCTAAAATTGCATCTGGATTTTTCTTTTCATGTTTTTTAATTCTTGCCAATATGCATATGCTTTTTGTTAAAACCTCTGAGTTTAACTTTTAATGCCCACTTCACCGTTGCCTTTTACTGTATTTCATTTCAGTCATTTGGAATGAGCACTTTTTTGACATTTATTTTAACTGGAAGCTATAACAAATAGAAATGAGTATCAGGTTTATTATATTTAAAATGTCAATCATTTATAGAAAGTCAGTTTTATTTACATAATTTATTTTTCTTTGAAGAAACTGAAAACTAGCCTTTTTTCTTAACTCACCAGCCTTCTTTGTATCCCTACCTCAGACACACAGATTGGTACTGATGTCGGCTGTAATTTGCCACTATTTTTGTACTAATGGATTAATTGTAGTACTTGCATAGGACCATTCTACTTTTATATTAATGCTGAGTATGTACAAGACACAATTATTGCCAAATCTTTATCACACGTAATAAAGATGTGTATCCTAACTTTATATTCCATTTAAATCATGTACTTTTACTATACAGGTGCATCTCAATAAATTAGAATGCAGTTCTTCTTCTCCTTAGCCCAGGTAAGACGCCTCTGACGTTGTCTGTGGTTCAGGAGTGGCTTAACAAGAGGAATATGACAACTGTAGCCAAATTCCTTGACACGTCTGTGTGTGGTGGTTCTTGATGCCTTGACCCCAGCCTCAGTCCATTCCTTGTGAAGTTCATTCAAATTCTGAGATAGTGAATTGGTGGGTTTTTGTTAAATGTGAGCCAAAATCATCACAATTAAAAGAACCAAAGACTTAAACTACTTCAGTCTGTGTGCATTGAATTTATTTAATACACGAGTTTCACAATTTGAGTTGAATTACTGAAATGAACTTTTCCACGACATTCTAATTTATTGAGATGCACCTGTACTGCAGCGTTTTCTTTTCAGAGCAACAGTGCGCTTCAGGCCAGCAGAGCGCAGTAGAGCGCACAGATCAAACTTTAGTCAGTTAGTAGAGGAAGACCATTTTTAGTAGGTAGGTGGTGGACACTTGGATTAAAACAAATTGACAATTGATCGATAAACACAATAAAAAAATCATGTAAGAGTGATTTATTTTCATTTTCGTGAAACTGCTGGTTTCTAGCTTTATAGGATTTGCGTATATATGTTTGGAGATACGTACAGTATGTGGAACGTTTGTAACGATTGCAAACATTCACGGTAACCTGCTAACTTGTTGTTATTATTTCTAATGTTCAGAACAATTTTGCCTTTTGTAGATACTTAGGCTTTAACCGAAGAACCAGAAGTGTTAACCCATCCCGTCCAAAATGGTTAATGTCTTAAAAGGAGTTCTCGTTGAATGGTAAGTTTTACATACAAATATTTAAAGGGGCATTCAGTATATTTTCTCTGATTAAAATTTTTAAACTTACAAATGAACATGATTTTTTTTTTTTAATCTATGTGAAATCATATACACTTAAAGAAGATGAAGAGATCAGTAGTCAAAAGCCGTTTTATTTTACATGGAGCTGGTTGCCACATGGGTGACCAACAGAACCATTCTCTTGATCTTGGAACCGCTTATTACATACTGGCTTGTGGAAACAATTAAAAAATAATCGTGGTTTGAATAATCATGTTTTGAAAGAGAACAAAACGTTTAACAAAAGAAGAAGTTTAAAAGTAAAAAACAATTAAAAATTCTGAGTGCACTTAAAATAAAGTCATGCTGCAGTGCGTCATCATTTATGATTCTCCTTTTAAAATATCAACCAGTGACCCAGCTATGAAGCAATTTCTTCTATATCTGGACGAGACATCGGCATTGGGGAAGAAATTTATCATCCAGGATTTGGACGACACACACGTTTTCATCCTAGCTGAAGTTGTGCAGATTCTCCAGGAGCGAGTAGGTGAACTGATGGACCAGAATTCATTCCCCATCACCCAGAAATAAATGTCTGAATCGGACAGCAGACCCTACAATCTGTGGGAGCAGATGGATGTGGAGATTCTTTCAGCACAATTGCACAAACAGATGTAACTGAAATGTATAGACGACTGGGTACCAAGATGATGCCTGTTATCCTTGGTTTAGTTTGTTGCATACACTTTTCATCTGAGAGAATTATAATTTTCAAGTTCTTTATGTTGCATATGTTTCAAAGACAGCTGCTTGAATCTTTGCTGTGTTCTGACAGTATGGTCAATGAAATGTGTTTTGCGTGGAAAATGGCAGTAGCTGCAGAAAGAAACAATAAATTAAGTTGGAAAAAAATTTCCAACACTTCAGAATTGTATACAAACTGAAAGCAGATGGTTGATGACAGTGTGATTTATATACATGCATAATATACAAGCATCAAATAAAAAACCTTTAAAAAACATAAATGTTCTCAAAATGTCCTTCATTTATTTCCTGGATACATTGTAATTGGTCTTAAAAATTTGAAGACTGCTGTATTGATAGGTGCCTGTTTGTAAAATTCCAAGCTCTCTTTTCTGTTTATTCTCTTTCTAGTGAAAACCAGCTCAAGCCACCTGCACAAGGGTATGATAGGGCATTTAGACAATTGAGATGTGTCTGTAATCAGAATATTGGTGAAAGACTTTATTTACCTTGTGGAGTGAGAAGAAGCCGCAAAATCAAAATAGTGAACAGCATTATATTTCCAAAATGTCTTGATTAAGGAAGGGAAAGTGGTGCGGTGAACTCTTGGAACTACCTATGAGTTCACCTAGTAAAACTGACTGGCTTTACAACACCACTATCTAAACATATCTAAACAAATATTGTTGTTTCCCAAGAAGACCATCATGTAGAAGTAAGAGGAAGTGTTATTTTGCGTCAGACATGCAGCTTTGTAGTGTTACATACAGTTTATTTTGTTACTTAACACTACGGCTATGATATAGATCTATCTATCTATCTAATTCAAATTTGCATTATTGGCATGACTGTAACTAATACTATATTGCAAAATAGAAGAATGCATTATAACACTGCGGCTGATATAGGTATATCTATCTGTCTGTCTGTCCGTCCGTCCTCTCCATTGTGAGCCTAATCAAAGCAAAGCAAATAGAGATGCAGCTGTTTATTATTTAAAATAGTTCACTATAAAATGGGCAGCCTCACTAACAGACTTTTATATATATATATAATGTTGATTTTGGTTTGTGAACTCGCGATTATACCGCATCTATCTATCACTGGCCAGTGGCCGCGATGTCTTTGCAACATTTCTGAGTCCCTTGTTGTCCAGACAGCGCAGATGTACTTCCACGCACCTCATCTTGGCGCTTGGTTGTGTGTGAAGTTCTCGAGCGTGCGCACATCCACCTCCACTAACGCACAAAGCGCTTCTGCTCAGGTTACTGTAAATGAGACCTCCAGTCTTACTACAATTACCTGTTTAATGGACTAAATAGCCAGGGGGACCAGAAGCCATAATATGAAGAAACGCTACATGGATATAGGCAGGCTACGGAAAATGAAAAAGATTAAACTCACAGAGAAGATTTCCGAAAGGTATGACTCCGCGCGCTGCTTTGTTGTTTGGTTATTGCTCTTATTCGTTTTCACCTGAACGGCTCGCGCTTGGCTATTCATAGCGCGCTGAACGGATTGACGCAAACAATAAACAAACAGCATCTCCTGATATGATGACAAATCGGGGCTTAATTCAGAGCTAATGCTCGCTGTGATTTAATGGATGCATACAAGGCCGAATCTATAACATTTCTTGTAAAAACAGTGCAGCGGGCCATGTTGATAACAAAAATATCCTCCGATTGAATTTAGCGCTGCATATTAAGAAATGCTACAGTATTTTACTTATTTCATGCTCTGGTATTAGTAAACCTAGCTATTATCAATGTTATTTGATGCAGCGTCAGCTTACATAGTCATGTTATTTCTTAATGATAATACGATGTCTGAAAAACAGACTGTCTGAAAACAGACAAACTGACAAGGCCCTCTGACTAGACAATATGCGCGCAGGAATGTCGTTTATGTAATACATTTTTCTCAGGGTTTATTTTGCTGTACAATATGCCTTATATTATGCCTATTTTTCAATTAATATAATATTTAATAGGATTCAGAGCTGTGTTCGTAAGTTGTTGGTGCATTTTCAATTTTATCAGGTTCGCTGATTCCAGACTACTGTTTCTAGGGAGGTAAACACACAACATGGTACTCTTAACTAACACCGTCTCTTATTTAGTGTAGTGATCTGGACAATAGCCTGCTGTGTTTACATGCTTTATAGTGAAATGAACGTGCGCAGATTTCTCCTGAAACGGTTTCTTGTTCTTTAAATAGCCATGGCAACACTGTAGATTCGACGTTTAGGTGCTGATGCAGAAGATGAAATGTTGCCATGGTTACCAAACACAAAGGGATGTGGAAGGCAGAAAGCCCGAACAAAGGAATGGAGCACAATAGACTGTGCGACCAAAACATGGATTGTAACGTCTTCAAGAGCTTATTTTCTGTGCCTTTACATATCACATATATGCTGGTTCCGTTTTCCTTTGAAATACAGAAAAACAATTTTTGTCTTTCTGTCAACATGAAGTCTAAACAGAGAACGCGCGTTTTGTAGTTGAACAAGGACTTCCGTTTTGACTGATTTGAAAAATGCATTTTTATAATTTTTTATATTTATCAAATTTGTATATTATTTTTCCTACTCAATTAAAAATAATTCACATTAATTCAAATAACACCCTGTATCTGTAACACGATTTTTTTCTTTAAAAAATAAATTCTAATGGTAAGTCATTTTAAATGTCCTGTTTTCAGCGCTTACTCTGTTCTGAAGTTCATGATCGTCTGGATGCTGGTGCTGTTAGCTGACTTTATTCTGGAGTTCAGACTAGAATACCTGTGGCCATGTTGGCTCTTTCTAGGGACCGTCTACACCACATTCCACTGTCATGGACTGGTAGGCAATGTTCTGCTCTGCAAATGCAACTGTATTGTTTACTTTTAAACTGATAACAAAACCTGATCTAATTACAAATACATTTTCTTGTTCCATTTTATTTTTTATTTATATTATGTTGTGTTCCTGCATTTATTCGAATTTCAAATTACCATTTAAAAAATAGATATTAAACAAACTAACCTCTGCTTTTCTTTAACAGGCCATCTGTGCGGTTTTTGTGTGTGCGGCATTTACCCTGGACTTATTCTGTTTGATTTTTGTACCCTTGCACTGGCTGTTTTTTGCAGCCAGCACATATGTCTTACTCAACTATATGTGGCATACAGGTGAGCCCTATAATCAAATTGCCATTTCATTAACACTTACAGAGTCATTGTGCCCCTGGAAGTATTATATAAACATTATATACGTTTATTTACACATACATAGTGTGCATAGTATGTCAGTTAAATACAATGTGTTACTTTCCATTTTATACACACATTATTTATTTATTTATTTGCAGAAAAGGGAATCTGTATGTCATCTGTGACATTATGGATACTCTTAGTGTATATGGAGGCCTCTCTACGGTTGCGGGACCTGAAAAGCCCTCATGCAAATCTGTCCCATCTATTTGCTGCACACTGGTAGGTTTTGATTGGCAATTTATTTTAGAGCTGAATGTAATATGGGGTTTTAAATAAACAACCATTTTACCAGCAGTGTTTCATACTGTAATTTAACACATGGTATAATTATTTCTTCCAGCATTGGTTATCCACTAGTGTATATGGGATTTGATGCAACATGCTACTTCTCCAGTATGTTTAAGCTGCGCACTCAGAAATCAGTTCAGAGTGAGAATGACCTCCACATGGATCTCCTGCATCAATCCCTACCTCCTTCCATGCACCTGTATCCAAAATTGTGGGTGGAAGGTATGTATAATTTCTTTTACAGTACCATATAATATGTAGCTATTTTTAAGATGACTTTCTAAAAAGTTCAACAGTTTAAAATTGTTTAATATTTCTCAAAAAATCATGACACATAATTTGCAATTCAATTTAGTAATCTAATCTAATTTAAATTATGAAGTACAAAAAAAAAAAGTCATAAAGCTCACAAATGTAAAATTGTGACAAATGTCTTTGTACAGATCCCAAATATAAGGTGGCCAAATCTAGGCCGACACAATACCAGTGTCCATCCAATTCCATCACCTCAGAGGACAAACAAAACATGGAAGACTGCCTTCAAATCCACAGACTTCCTGCGAGACCCGAAAGAGAGGCAAATCCACAAACCCCAGGACCCAAGCACCGTGGAGGGGAACTTCATTTGGGCTCTACATCCATGCTAGAAATGCCTGAAAACCTACCTCAGGAGGATCAGAGCAGCAAAGCTCAAAGACCCTCCAAGAGCTCCTTGCCTAAAGTGCATCGAGGTTCAGTGAATATCCCTAACAGCAAAGGGGAGAAGAGGCAGAAAGCCCCCAAAGCCATCAACACAATAGGGGACTCTGCTGAAAGGTGCTCGTCAAACATCTCACCAAGTCCTCCGAACCCACATGCTGAGCAGATGCTGAAGTATGTTTGTGTTATTTCATTTCTGTATGTACTGATTTAGCTCTAAATTCATATGTTTGCAAAAGTGTAATGGACTGTGGAAGACGGTTAATGAATTTCATGTACATTTACACTGTGATCTCCATCTGCTCCACAGGCTGGAACAAGAAATGAGGAAGCTGAAGGGAGAGCTGCAGGTGAGCAGACAGAGCGAGCAGGAGCTGCGCAGTCACATTTGTAATCTGACCAACAGTGAACACAGTCTGCGCCCTGAAGTCTCTCTGCTCAGACATGCAAATGAACTGCTGCAAAACAAGTGAGTCCTCTGATCTCTTCCTGCTGGTCTTGGCATTAGTGCTCTGGGTTGATGTTAGGTCATGCTGCTTGATGTTTGACTGATGTTTGCATTTAAATATCAAACATATAGGTGGTTCTTACAAACGGTTGGCAGTGTTTTGGATGTTATATGATAACACTAACACTTTAATAGTTTTTACCATGGCTTTTATGTATAGACTGTATTGTTTGACCTTTTGTCTCTTAAACTATGCAAACCCATCATAAAAGTATTATTTATCATTTTAATCACTATTATAATCTAGTAAATGCAAAAATTATTAAAATATTTATTGTGTAAAAATATTTATATTTACAGCCGTCCCACCATTTCCATCACAACCACCAAATTTCGTCCCATTAAAGTTTTTTCCCCCCTCAAAAGTTAGTGTTTACCATAGAAATGAAGAAGAATCAAGGTAAACAAAGGAAAAAATATCTCAAATAAATAAACAGAATATTTTGTGCGGTATTTCCAATCAAGCTTATGAAAAAAGTGTACAACATATTATTTGTGTGTATTTAGGATACATATGAAATTACACAGTGCCCTAATTGTGCATAGTTGCATACACCCAAATATGAAGTTACACTCATACACTATCGTTCTATTTATCCATCAAGAACTCAAGAAATTAAAACTTTAATTCAGCAAGGATTCATTTAGTTGATCAAAAGAGACAGCAAAGACATTTATAATTCTACGAAAAAATCTATTTCAAACAAATGCTGTTCTTTTGAATTTAATTCTATAAAACAAATTTCAGTTTTGACAAAAATATTAAGCAGCACAACTGTTTTTAAAGGGGGCATAACACACACAGTTTCACCCAATCTCATGTTAATCTTGAGTACCTATAGAGTAGTACTGCATCCTTCATATCTCCAAAAAGTCTTTAGTTTTATCATATTTATGAAAGAAAGATACAGCTTTACGATTCTCTCCAAATATTTTACTCTATCGCTTTGTTTTAAGCAACAGGGGCGTTCCGGGGCTCGAAATTCGCAGGGTAGGAGGTGGTAGTGATGCTGGGTGCAACTAAAAAGGTGCCATTGTCCGGTGAGGTCCGGTTGGGGAGTTACGGAACGATCTCATATCGCATAATCTTTTTAACTGTTTATCTCCTGAACTGCATCTTTCTTTACCCCGCTATTCAGCGCCAATCCCGCCATGCAGTCAATTTCACTGGTTAAGGTTAGGGTCAGGTGTGGGGTAGGTTTAGGGGTTAGCATTTTTTGTAGCATAGTGTAGGAAATCAACACTTTAATTGACACAACCAATAAAATCTTTAGAATCAGCTGTGGGGTTGAGTTTGCACTGAAGTGGATTGGGGGGAAAAATTGCGCATGCGTGTCATGTGCCTGTCTGTCAATGGGAGGAAGCCACGCCCTATTTTGGAGCTCCCACCCAATCCAGCGTCGAACTGGGCCTTGTTTATAAAACGTTCGTCAACAAACACACTTGTGAAACTCTGTTGCTGCGCCGGAAAAACAAACTGTATCCACTGTCTACATAACGCTGGGTTCTTTAGGAAGCTGAACAATGTTATCTTTCCCTTACAACCAAAAACACGCTTCTTTGGATTGGAGACATTCTTCCCTAGCAAGTCCCGTGCAGCGCTGCCGCCGGATGAAGGCATTGATGGGCGTGATCTCGCTCTTGCTCTGGTTGATGCGTGCGCGGCCCGTTCTTCCGGGAGAAATGCCCATATAAGGAGTTCCTCCCTTGTGTACGTCATTAAGAGCCACGATCGAATAAAACTCTCCGAAACTTGTACGAACCCGGAAGTAAGATTTTTGGCACAGAAATACGTCCAAATTGTTTTTTGAAACTTTGTCCATGCTTAGCATGAGAATCCAACTCTTTAACAGTGTAAATAACTCCTTGAGCAGCAAATCAGCATATTAAAATTATTTCTGAAGGATCATTCGACACTGAAGACTGGTGTAATGGCTGCTGAAAATTCAGCTTTGCTATAATAGGAATAAACTGAAAAATAAATGCAGCATTGCTGAACATAAGAGACTTCTTTCAACAACATTAAAAAATCTCTTAAATGGTAGTGTATACATTACAAACTATGAAAGTTCATGCTTTTTGAACTGTAAGAGTAAGTGCAACTTGACAAAATCTAACACTGTTCTTTTAAATTGCTCTGCTGTGCAGGATTCAGTGTCTTACAAAATCCAGACAGAAGGACAAACAAAACTGTTCCTTGCTGGAAAAGAAAATCAGAATGGAAACAGAGGCTCAAGTTGCAGTAGAAAAACAACTCGCAGAAGTCAGAGCCCAAAAATGTGATGAAGCAACAATTTTACTTCGAAGTGCATCATTCAGGTAATTGTATTAATAAAGCAATAGTGCAAACACATTCAAATGCATACCTACATTGATCTTGTCAATGTTTAGAATTTTAGTTTTCCATCACTGATGATGCTTAATCTGTGTCTTTGAGGCTAGGTCTAAATGTCGTGCTTTTTAATTATGGTTATAATTGGCAGTAGAATTCTCAATGCAAAATAGCAATGACAAAATAAACCTGTAAAATGTTGTATTTTTTCCATCCACTATAGGCAAGAACACAGTGAAACTCAAATGTTGAGGAAAAAAGCTAAAGATCTAGACTCAGAGTACAAACAACTACAGCTGGAATATCAGGAGAAAGAAAATCGAATGATAGCTCTAGAGAATGAAGTGGAGGTAAAGAACGTGGTGCATTGAATAGTTGTGATGTGCTGGATGTTCGTGGTTCATATTTTTATATTTTTCATGTTATGACACATGTGGATCCGGTAGCTTGCTGTCTGTGGTGTTCAGCCTGTGGCTGTTTTTTCTTTTTCTTTTTGGTGTGGGTGAATGTTTCTGTGCCGAATGCTGATTCTGTGTTTTTTTTTCTTCGTTATTTCTTGTTCCTCGCCCAGTTTAAATGCTGTTATTACAATCTGCTACATAAACCATGCCAAAACAGAAACCAAATCTTTCAGAAACTATTGTGCAACCTGAGAATTTTTGTATCATTATGAATTTAAAATCAGTCAAGTTTTGAACAGTTTTCTCTTTCATTGGAAAGCATTTCCATTTTTTTTTTTTTGGAACTGACAAAGTAATGCAAGTATGTCCCAAGAGAATTAAACTCTGCTTGGACACATATATTTATTCAACTAAATTTGTGTACACAAAATTAGGTAATTATTTAAAAAAATAATAGACTCTCTGTATTTTTTTTAATAGCTGGCCATCAAAAATTTACAACAGTATATTATGCTTTAATGACTCCTTAAGATGAAAACAAACATTTAAATAAACTGTATGTAAGTTTTTTTACCTTGAAATGTCTGTTCTGGGAGTTTGGTGAGTGGATACGAAATTCCGCCGAAAAGGATGGATTACTTTACGACAGTAACAAATGAACATGTAAGGCTATAATTATGACAGTGAATTTCACCCACTTAATGGTAGTGGGCTCCAAACTGGGAAAATACACAAAACTACATACAGATGCTTTAAAGATGAAGTGTGTAATTTCTTTGCCTCTAGTAGCAACCAAAGGAATTGCAAAAATAATAAATAATAAATCCCTGGGTACTATATCAAATGCCAATGAGTTGGATGCCCAAATGTCCAGAATATATTAAATAGTTTGTGGGGGAAAAAAACCTGAATAACATACTGCATTCACAGAAATTCTTAAAGGGGTCATATGATGCTGCTAAAAAGAACATTATTTTGTGTATTTGGTGTAATGAAATGTGTTTATGCTGTTTAATGTTCAAAAAACATTATTTTCCACATACTGTACATTATTGTTTCTCCTCTATGCCCCGCCTTTCTGAAACATGTCGATTTTTACAAAGCTCATCGGTCTGAAAAAGCGAGGTGTTCTCTGATTGGCCAGCTATCCAGTGCGTTGGGATTGGCCGAATACCTCAAGCATGTGACGGAAATGTTACGCCCCTACCATTATACTGTGATGCCCTGTCAGGCCGAAGCGACGAGACAAAAACCTTAAAAGCCATTATAAACGAGGCATTTGTTGCATCCAGTGGGGACATAATTACGGATTATAATGACTTATACTGTCTTTTTACGCGTTGCGTTGCATCGTGCCGCGTAAACATAAAACCATGTCTGCATTTGTGATCGGAGAAATGACAAACAACAAG
>NW_015552582.1:2210292-2228342 GCF_001515605.1 Sinocyclocheilus anshuiensis | reverse complement strand
TTATCCAAATCTTCCCACATGGTGACGTAGACATGTGGGGGCGTGTTAGAACAAGCCGTTTTAGGAGGGCGTGGACAAGTCTAAACTTTTAAAAAGAATATCTCTTTGGGTTTGAGACTTAAGTCTTTGCAACTTTAGGGATCTTATCTATTCAAGAACAGCTTGTAACACTCCAAAGAGAAAGGAAAACTTGAAATCTCATCATATGACCCCTTTAAGTGTACAACCACTGGACACTTTGCTATCCCATAATACCACTGGAGCAGGAGCACTGTCAGATTTGACAAAAATTGGCAGTATACATTTTACAGAATGTAGAATGTTAGTAGAATGTCTGTGTGCATAAAGAATGTACTTCATCAAATTAAGAACATAGTCGGAAAGAAAAGTAACAATTTTAATATCACAAAAAATGACACACTTCAGCCTCAACAACGTGAGGGTGTGTAAATGATTTTTGGCTGAACTATCCCTTTAAACATTATAAGGTTGAAAGCCTGGTTATTTGGAACAAGACAAATGGGATTCAAATGTTCACCTGAATCATTCATAATCCCTCAAACCTTTCCGATCACCGTTATTTTGTATTGTTCTGCTCTGTTCCTGTCTCATGCGTGCAATATTCTCCTGCTCCTCCCAGACCCTCCAGAGGAACAGATGCACGGAGCAGGAAGCGGACGCTTTGCTCTCAGCTCTCTCCTCCTTGCAGGACAAGGCTCAGCATCTAGAGTACAACCTGAGTGCAGAAACCCGTCTCAAGCTAGACCTCTTCTCTGCGCTCGGAGATGCACGCAGACAGCTGGAGATAGCGCAAGGTTCATCTCATTTCAAATTATGCCAGTTATCCATACAAGACCCACACTGCAACTTTTTTTTTTTTTTTACATTAAGATTACATTTGCTTTCATCTAAACCTCACTTAATATTAGAATTCAATAACACTAATAATTTAATAACACTTGTTAAATGTTTAGCAGATGTTAAAATTAATATCTATTTTCATACTGCACAATAATATTATGCCTAAATTCAATTATTCTTAAAAAAATAAAGGTTCTTAATTGGCATCGATGGTTCCGTGAAGAACCTTTAACATCCACGGAACAATTCCAAGTTTGTTATATTATTAAAATATTATTCACACACACAAAAAAGAACCTTTTGGAACCTTGTAGCATTTAAATTGAGTTTTTTATATTTATGTATTTATTTGGACTAAAAATGTATTGAAGTTTTTTAGTAATATAATATAAATATCAATTAATATAGAAATAACATAGATTAATATCAAATCATCCTCATCAGTATTGGCTACAATATGAATATCTCTAACGTCTTTCTTTACAGTTAAAATTCTGAAACAAGACCACGAGGTCAAAGAAATGAAGCAGAAGCTTGCTGAAGCGATGGCCGTGGCTCCAGGTATGTCATACATGGCCCCCAGGTCCTCTATGCCTCAGTACCTCAAGTTCTTCAACTCTGAGCGCTACATGCTGAATCCCAGAGCGCTCATGTACCAGTGTCTTAAGAAATAAGACCAGCGAGGACAAATCGGCTTTTGAAGGATTGTTTTGACTCGACATTCCAAACACGGGGGCATCTCTGCTTCAAGGTTTGCCTGAAAACTTTGCCTTTTGACAATGCCAACAGCCTCTGGTGAGTCTACGGCTGTGTTTACTGATTTCAGCAGAGACACTGAGGCCGCTTATAGGTGACCTTGCTTTGAGATTCATTCCAGATGAAATCAAAGTTGACTGTAAATACATTGTTGACCAGCAGGCGAATGCTGAGCAAACCGCTGCAAACTGCATAAATGGCAAGATACCAGTATAATGAAAAGTGTGAACTTGATGAGGAGCACAGTTCATTGTGAGGACAAGATATCCTGTGTTGGGTTTAAAATGAAGAGGCTTTTCTTCAGCCATGACAATAACAGGCCAATGCCTCACTTGGTCATTTTGTGCCTCATTATTTATGCGAATTCAATTTATATAACAAGCCAATATCAAACGTAAGTCAGTATGTGAATATTTGAGTGCTTTGTACCGTTTTGTATTCTTTTTACATTACACACGTTATAACAGAAGTGATCAACACCCAAAAAAAAAATGTTTGTAGGTTTTCATGTTTCTGAAATTGACTTTTTTTATGTATCAATGGGATAATTTTTATGAGAAGTTTATTTTTCTGGCTTGACATACTTTTTTTTTTTTTTTTTCCTAAACCAAGATGAAATAATGGTTTAATTTTATAATTCTACTTGTTGGTCTGCATGCCAATTTATGTAAAATTATTGCTTTGAAAAAAAAGAAAAGAAAAGATTTTGATGTCTAATTGTGCATTTGTGCAAGGGCTGTTTTCTTCCAATAATTCTGGAAGTAGTAATTCATTAAAATTACTAATTAAAAAAATAAAGTCATTTTCAATGATAATCTTGTATTCTTTCCCACATTTCTGACACAAGAGACTTAAAGGCAGCATTCACTTAAAAACGAAAGTTCTGCCATCATTTACTCACCTTTTTTTAAACCAAACCTATGAAGTGAAAGCCAGTGGGGTTCAGTGTCATTTTGGACCCCACTAACTTTATTGTATGGACAAAAACAGTTAAAACAAACTTCAAAAATAAAACAAATAAATGATATATAGTATATGTATTCCACAGAGACAGATAAGTCATATGGGTTTAGAATGACACAAGGGTAAATAAACAACGACAGAATTTTGTTTTTTAGGTGAACCGTTACTTTTAATATTGTACTTAGATGAAATGAAACAAAGAATGGAAGTACTCTGTATCTCATCTTTATATCAATAAATGGTGCAAATTTGAAAAGATAGTGTCAACAGAGTAAAAGCAGTTGAGTTTCTGAATGTTTTGCATGAGATAAAATAGACACTTCAAAATTATTCTGAGCAATATTTTCAGCCCGTTAAACAGACCAAACTGAGAGGGATTGATACAAAGCCTGTTGTTCCTTTCAAAATAAGCACAGAATGAATTATTAATCCATTTAAAATTGTTCCAATTTGTCACTACTGGTCTGCATTAAGAAAAAAAAAAAAACATTGTGTGCATTTCAATATTTCCGAAATCATTTCCACTCCAGTCAAATTGCTGAAGCAATTTGCAATTCGAACCATTTTTATCATTGAAAAGAAGCAACACAATTACCAATGAGAAGAAAACTAGAATTTTTCAGTAGTTAAACCATATTTCATGCATAATTTCAACTTAGCCGCTTGTAACATGATGTTGATGTACCATCGAGGTGAATATGAAATTTATTGCCATCAACATATAACAAATCAGTGCAAACTCGCTCCAAATGATGCTGCCCAACAAAAGCACCACCAGAAACCCTAGGAGTTTTAATATACTGCAAATATGCCAAACAATTGTTACAGTATACTAGCATGCAGACCAGTTGAGAAAGAAAACAACACTACAGGATCTGCACAATAAAAAAAGGAATAATACAATGTGTTTGTCAGTCTATGGGTCTTCTGAACATGGATTGTGTCTGTTGAAGGCACATTTTAACACGTCAGGTGCACAGGCGACCATTTCTTTATACTGAAACTCATATCTGTATCACATACAGGGAAAACAGTCAAATCAAGTGTCCTTCTCTTACAAACCATCAAAATGAAAACTTACAGCATACATTCACAGGTAATAAAGAAGAAAAGAAAAACAGCCACCACAATGATGAAAGTGACACACGCTTCAAGATAGACCATACGCATATAGATAAATAATCTGTTTGCTTTTTTCAATGCTTCGAGAACCCCTTTCCTTTCACAGTCGTCGTAAATCTTGCATTGCAGACCAAAGTTAACCATAATTAATGTGTGCCTTAAAAGGTACAAAGACAATGTTATTTGGTCATTTCAAAAGAACACAGTAACGCATTCCTCTTACAATAAAAAAGAATAAATGAATGATTGAAAGGGTGAATAAAAGATCATGAAATATGCATGTGATGTGCCTAAAAAGACAACAATAAAGATTTGCTAAAGTGCAAACCAGAAGTAACCGATCCCACACATACTGTAAGCAAACACGCTCCAAAGTACAGCTCGTAATACTGATTTAAATAATAACGAGTCATTTTTTTCTTCTTTTAAAACAGAGAAGCAGACTGCTACACTGACAGAATAAATGTACACAGGAACCATCAGCCAACACTTTCCACCACCTAAAGCGGTGTGAAGAACAGAGCGC
This sequence comes from Sinocyclocheilus anshuiensis, assembly GCF_001515605.1. Classification (NCBI taxonomy): domain Eukaryota; kingdom Metazoa; phylum Chordata; class Actinopteri; order Cypriniformes; family Cyprinidae; genus Sinocyclocheilus; species Sinocyclocheilus anshuiensis. The sequence goes on along the minus strand of NW_015552582.1, from coordinate 2,224,114 downwards.
AGGGGTGGTTTTCTTTCTGAGGTTCAGTTCGAGGTGTTCTGATCCCTCCCGACAAAGCTCACACACAATCCTCCGAGTGATGAAGCGCTAGAGTCCCGTCCCGTGCATGAAGATAAAGGAGCTGGCAGATTGGCCCCTCTGCTATGAGGAAACGGTTACAGGATTCAGAGAGCCGTTACGGCTGTAGTATCTAGAGAATGCCTCTTCCAGCACAGTAGTGAGACGTGGCTGATCCCCCTTGACAGAGCCAGAAAAGAGGAAAGATAGTTAAAACAAAGTGGCACCAGGAACTGAAGGAAAAATAAAACAAAATAAAAAACTGAATATTGATCATTATTAAAATTTTATTTAATATGAAATATAAAAAAAATTAATTAAAAATCAATTTTCCATCCTTAACAGGAAACTAAGAAAGGGGTGCAGCAAAGCACAACTGAAATCTCAGGCAGATCAAATGGAATTGGAATTGATATAAATCAAACAAATAATGTAAACAAAAGGAACAGCAGCAAAGAAAGTGAATGTAAAAAGCTGAATTAACTATTGTGCAGGGTCAGGGAGAAAGAGAAGAAAGGGGAAAAATGCTGGAGTTAGACAGATGGTACAGCAGCATTCCTTACAAAAGTGCCAAATTAGATGACATTACCAATGGGATGAACTGAGAGAATTCCTTGATTATAGTCAAGAAAGAGCATTGACTTCTTATTAAAACTGAGGGGACTTTAAATGAAGAAAACTGGCTGTGAACAGCAGCAAATAGTTTTAATGGTACTACCTAACAAAAAGCCATGATAGTACAGATTGAAAAGCTGCCGTATGCTAATTTGCACTAGCGCTATAGTGCCAAGCTCTATTGTGTTCTCTGTGAGAGGTCTGGCCCTGGTTTGTGCATTAATAGAGAAAATGTCATGTCTGTTTTTTGGGTACATCTGATCCATGGACTCTACTCTGTTCTTTCGATTAGCTCACACTGTTTGTCTTTGCCAGAAGCTGATCCAAACATTTCCTCAAGCAACTGAATTATTGATTGGAAACATTTTATGAATGCTGGCACTAGTGCTTTGTACATTTGAACCTGGTGACAAATGTTAAAAAAAAAAAAAAAAAGTCCAGAACATTGTGTGATCTCACCAATGCTAACTAAACGCAGTAACCATGCCAACGATGAAACTGGAGAGGGGGGGGGGGGAACGTGAAAACGGGGGGGGGGGGGGGGGGAATCGCTTGACTGACATATCTATTCTCATACTCCTTTATCTTTAAATCTGTCCTGTGATAGCTCAATTCTATTCAAATTCATAATCTAAGAGAATTTTTGTCATTGAAGACATTAAAGGGGTGGATGATTGCGATTTCACTTTTTTAACGTTAGTTAGTGTCTGCTCTGCACACGCTCTGCATCTCTCTCTCTCTCTCATTCAGATCATCAGCTCAGTGAATACACTTATTTTCACATACTATAGCTATGAGAAGCGTTATACATGGACGCGCGTGCGGTTGCCGAACTGTATTAAAGCTTTAATCAGAATAAAACCGTATATTAAAAGCTAACAGAAGCAGTAGCATTTACAAATAACATCTAAAAGTATGAGACAACAACAAACAAAAAACTTAGCCCTACCATTAAAAGCCGTGCTTGCACAGGTTTTGCGCTATCCTCTTCACTAATATCCTCTGTGTCTCAATCGAGCTCAAATTGATAAGCAATATAGACGACGTCATTGTTTACAATACAACCGGAGCACATGCCGCTATGTTGAGGGGCGGGACGATTAGACGCGTGCTAGAAGCGGTTTAGCCAATCACAACACACTGGGCCAGCTAATCAATCAGAGCCCATCGTGTATTTCTGAGGGAGGGGCTTCATAAAAGCAGGAAATGATCAGCGCGTTCAGAGGAGAAGGGACAGAGAGGTGTGGAATAAAGGTAAATTATGTGAAAAATAATGCGTTTTTAACAAACGAAGCATTAACACATGTTAGACTGCACCCCATAAACACAATCAAGCCTATAAAAAAAACAGTCAACCACCCCTTTAAACTACACTACTGTTCAACAGTTTGGGTTCTGTGAGGTTTTTTAATGTTTTGAAAAAAAAATTATTATGCTCCGTAAGGCTGCATTTATTGATCAAAAGTACAGTACAGTTTTTTTTTTTTAAGTTTACATTTAGCTTTTTTATTTGAATATATTTTTAAATGTAATTGTCACATGATGCTTCAGAAATCATTCTAATATGCTGATTTAGAGCTCAAAAACATTTCTTATTATTATTACTGTTGAAATCAGTTGTGCACCTTAATATTATTGTGGTGATATGAAACAGTGATACTTTTTTTTTTTTGATGAACAGAATGAAAGGAAAGTAATTTCTTTCCAAAAAGAATGATAGTGTATATTAAATCTTGAGTGAAACATCTTACCTCACTAATGAAGCCAAGCTGGACCAGTTCCACGGCCAACTCGTGTACATTCTCATCTAAAACACAGAGAACACCATTCTTAAGTTTCAGCAATACTCCGTTGTTGCAATAAGTCAACATGCTGCTGGTGGAAAAGTGCCATATGTTAACACAGTTCATTTTTCTATAGTCACAATTCTAATCTGAATCTGATGCACTTTAGAGAATCTGCATGTTTTTGTAACACAATTATTTTATAATTCACAAATAAGAACAGAAACGAGAACATTAGACCAGAAACATATTACGCAGGTACACAAATTTGGTTGAATGCAAATGGTCATTGTAAATTGCTTATTTGTTCATGTCGTGGTACAAACATCTGTGTTGGATTAAACCGGATGTGCATTCAGGTAGCTAGCTATAAACATGTTGACAGTTGAACTAACTCTGCAAGCTTCTTGATTCTGAGCAACTTGACTTGAAAGATAAAACCGTCTGTGCTGATGCCCATTATAGCTGTGTCTCTTGCAGCTGAGAATACAACGCATACTTGTGCTTCATTCTGACACATTACAGAACACAACGGCATGTGAAATCAAGCTGTGTAGCTAGAAGTGTTTACATGCTTGTGTAGAGTGTGTTTGGGGCCTGATAAAGTACTCACTTGGTGCCAAATCACAACTCAAGTGTCGGTTCAGCTTATCTTCCAGTTTTAGCAGTAAGGTCAGCTATAAAAAGAGCAGAGAGGAGTTTTAAACACAGAATTATCATCTAACTTCAACGTCATTACAGCAATAAACACGAAAAATCCTTACATGATGTTTTGCTCCTTCCTCCACAGGCTCGATGTTGCACTGCATTTGTACAACCTTAAAGGAGAAAGATTATCTTTAACACAAACATATGTTACTAAACGTCTGCAAATCCTGTTGACTTTGACTGTAACCACCTGTCTAGATTTGTCTGATCAACAGTGGGGGAAGGTAAGAAAACTGTGATTTATTCTTAATCATTGATAGTCGGTCACTGTCTCTTAAATCAGTCCATTTCTTACCTTCCTGGTCTCCAGCTCTGCAGGCTCAGGCGTAGGCGTTTTGACAGAGGGTGGCACGATGGGGGACTTGACAGCCTCTTGCTGAGGCTGCTGTGGGCAGGGCATGCCGAAGGCAGTCAGCGGATAGATCCCATTCCTACATCACGAGAACCAAGAGCACATGTTGATATTACATTTATGCCTGTTTGAACATTGTGACTGCTTTCTTAACATTTGAATGTGGCCCAACTCCTTTCTTTCTTAAAAATTTTTTTTGATAAATTAGATGATTAATAATTTTTTAGCTCACCTCACATCTTCAAGAAACTTGTCAAGCTCCAAAGCAGGAAACTGTGAGAGTCTGATGGGAAAAGATGCCATTTAGGTGGCATGACAGCTTATTTGAAACCTAAAACCAAGAACAAGGCACAAATGAATCACAGGAGGAGACTCACTTGAGTTGGACCTCTTTCCTTTCCATTATGACCTGGTTGGGGTCCATATTCTTGGTAATTTCCTCTAAAGCATTTTCAGGGATCATGTCTAGAAGCCAAAGGGGAAATGGTTTTAATGTGTTTAGTTTCATTGTATTCCATTCATGAAGTAGTTGACATGAAATGAAATGTCTGAATGATAATGAGATTAGCTCATGACTCACGCTGGTGACTGACGATACAGTGTGCAGCCAATAGTTTCAAAAGAGGCACTTCAAACAGAGCTTGATGGAAAAGCAGCTCTCTGGCTGTGGGCCTCTTACTGGGGTCCACCTCCAGACACTTCTGAATAAACTCCTAAAACACACACAGAAACATGACACTTCACATCACAATAACATATTATGCTGAAAAGTTGATTGGCTCTTGTAGACAGTCAACAGTGGGGGGTGTGGTGAACAAATAACGGTTACCATATTTAACCATAAATTCTTAAAGGGAGGAGAAAAAAAGAAACATCCAATGCATCTAACTATTAAAAAAAAGTGTGTATGCATTTTTTTGTTTTTGAAGGTATTTCTTCATTCATATTTTCTTCATATTTCAGCTATACTGCAACACTCAGAATCACTGATTGATATTTGTGATTGTTAATTAAATTTAGTTGGGTACATGCAACATATCATATACTAGTGTGGGGGAAACCAACTGAATTTACAAATTATTTATTTTATTTGCAATCTGAAAAGCCTGTTGCAGATATGCATATTCAGATTCCACACGCATCTCATCTTACCAAATTTTTCAATTATTCAATTGTGAATAAAAACATAAAATAACTGTACAACTTACACTACCATTCAAAGGTTTGAGTCCATAAGATTTTTTTAAAGAAATTAAAGCTTTTATTCTGGAAGAATCCATTAAATGGATAAAAATAAAATAAAGACATTTATGATGTTTCAAAGGATTAACATTTCAAATAAATAGTTCTTTCGAACATTCTATTAATCAAAAAACACCAGAAACCAGAAGTTTTCAAAAAATATTTCTATAAAAATTCCAAAGTTTCCATAAAAATATTAAGCTGCACAACTGTTTTTAATAACGATAATGATAAATGGTTCTTGAGTAGCAAATCAGCATATTAGAATGAATTCTGAAGGATCATGTGACACTGAAGACTGGAGTAAAGGCTGCTAGTAGTTATTTTACATATTATAATATTTCACAATATTACTATTTTTATTCGGTATCTTTGATCAAATAAATGCAGCCTTGCTGAGCATAAGAGACCTATTTCAAAAATGTTACTGGACCCGTTTAAACGGTAGTGCATCTTTGAATGCAAATAATTTAAGTCCTGACAATCTATACTCACTCTCTGCAGTGGGTCCTCCAGAGACAGGATGGCACTATTAATGGCTTCTTGTGACACATATGAGGACTCTCCATTACTTTGGATTTCCAGCACAGCCATCTAAAACAGTGGGAGAAAAACCTGAATCACTGGTCTGGGCAGTCTGATACCCTGATGAATGATCCTCAGCTCAAAACAAACAGCACTCACCTCTAAGGCGCACATTCCAAAGGAATAGATGTCCACAGCTGTAGTGACACTGGCAACAGCTGAAGTGGATGAGGGAAGAGGACAAATTGTACAAGGTAATTTTTTACACTGCACACTGAAACAAGACTGTATAATGGGTTTTAAAACCTAGTTTTACCTCCATACTCTGGAGCAAAGAAGTGTAAACTCTTCTGTTCCTCCCGACATGTTTTCACATGGTTATTAATGGTGTCTGGGGCCACTACAAAAAAAAAAACATCAGCAACAATAATACAATGTGTAACATTTAAACAGTCATACTCAATGTGCTTTAGCCCACCTGAGCCGATTTTGATGAGTCCATTGTGCTGTATGAAAATGGTGTCACAGGTCAGGTTCCCGTGGATAATGGCAGGTTCACATGAATGCAGATAGCTGAAGGAAGAATGGTGAGAAATGTGAGTGTAATAGGAGCTCTCCACAAGACTTATAGTGGAACATCAAAACAAAAAGAAATGGACAGCTAACATTCCAGGTGCCAATGAGGAATTTTGTTCAACATTTCCAATTATATCTCCACATTACTGGTAAACATCTGAGTATTTGAACACAAAAAAACAGAGAGAGAAATACACACACCTTAAGGCAGATAATATCTGAGTGCACCAGCGTTTCCATGCCTAGAAGAGTCCCAGAAAGAGTTAATGGCATCTGAGAAGACAAGTCTGCATCTGATATTATACTACAGCAGGTTATTTCATTAATCCCAACTAATACTACAGTCAGTTAAACTAAAACACAAGTAATAGTATTACAAATATCTAGGGATGCACCAATCCTAATACTGAAAAACATAGAATAAACAGGCAACAAATGCAACAAAAATTTAAAAGACTTAAAAGTATAAAACAAATGAAGCTAACTGATATGAATCACTGCATGTTAAAATAAAGTAAATAATGCATTTTGTTTATGATGTCCTATATTTGACATTATTAATATTGTACCAGAAAGCAACTAGCACGCTCTCGCTAAAAAAATATCTCTCTGATCTGAGCCATACTGATAGGCAAAGTCAATCAAGACAAAAGATATGTATTAGTCTGCAGTGCATTATGTCTCAACAGCTCTTTTGTCTATTTGTCTGAACAGACAAAGAGCAGCAAAGTACCTTTTCATTCATGGTCTTGTGATTCTTCTTTGTCTTCTTTAGAAACTGCTTCAGGCTTCCAGAAGACATGTACTCTGTAATGAAAATAACCTGAAGGTGGTGACCAAAAAAAAAAAAAACATGATTAAAAACAAACTCCAAAAATGGGACATTTTTAATATTTTTGTTGTTGCGTTTCATACCCTGGTTCTGTTCTCCTTCACATCTGCCCAGTACTTGTGAAACTTTACAATATTCAAATGTTCCAGCTGGATGAGGTTATCAAATACCGCTTTCACTTTTTCCTGAGAAATATCAAAAGAAAAGTAAATTAATTTAACCTTGAGGGAGCTGTTTGACAGAAATATGTACCACAACATTTAGATTTTTAGAGGAACAGGTTATTATAATAAAATACTGAACTCTAACTTTATTATTTTATCATGCAATAACAAACTAATTTAAACGATCAAGGGAAAAACTAGTCACATGTGCTTATGGGAAATGCAATCAGCAGCGTAGACAGCAAAGCCTGTCAAAACGCAACCTCTAAGTCTAAAATTACTTATTGAATTCCACGATGAGTGTCTGTCAAACAGAGCGGAGCACAGTATGTGGACGGGCCAAACAGATGGCTGTCCACCCACCACTCTATGCCAGGCATTAATGAATTGGGTTTGATTAAACGTGCTTACAGGCAATGACAGAGTGAAGTATGCAATATTAAAAAGAGCAGAATTACCTTTTTAATATTTCAACACACAAGAGATAAAACCATAACCACAGAGAATGCTTTTCTTACAATACTTTTCATAAGTAGCAGAAGGCTCAGAGCGATAATGCTGTTTCCATAAAGGCTCGGCAGCAAACAGGTCAGACTACTTTATGTAAGGAGCTTACACCCAAGAAATGAAGGCAAGCACACTCATTCTGTGAAGCAATCAAACTGTCCCAACACTCATAGTTAAATACTCATTGGTATTGCTAATTCACAGCTTAACATGCTAGTAAGCAAGAACACAGGAAGCAGTACAGTCGAATCTGTGACTATGGAGATAATAATCAACGGTGAACTTTCACACCGGAACACTCACCGATTATGCTCCATCAGGTTTAAATAAACAAAGGTTTAGCAGGATATTTGAAATAAAGTGTTTTGTGTAACTAACAGCAAATTCTCAGTTCATTCATATCAGTAACAATTAAGATCCCTTAAAGTCAACATGAAATCAAAACTGACCCTGCATGTTCCTTAAAAAAGTTTTTTTGAAAGAAATCTCACCAAAGCTGCATATTTGATCAAAAACACAGTAAAGAGTGTAACATTGTGAAACATTATTACAATTTATGTAATCTTCATCTGAAACAACTTTCCATCACAATGACATTATTTAGGTTATGCAAGCTATTGGATAATACTAAAACAGATATGAAGGTATGTTTTAGCATACTTCCATTCTGATGCACAAAATCAAGTCATACTCCACATTTTTTCCTTGTTGAATATCATTGAAGTTTCAGCCATTATTTCATTGAGATACATAAGTCAACTACCCATATCAATGCAAATCTTTCTCATAGAAACAACAAAGCAGGCACACAGTTAGTAGTTTTACCTCTTGTAGTTTGAAGTTCTTTCGTTCAGAAAACATGACCTCATTCCACACCACCTCCACACCTTCCTCTGTGTCCATGGCAAGATAAGCATTGTCGATACCTGGGACGTTGCGCTGGTTAACCTGTTGGGGGGGAGGGGGTTCAAAAATGAACACAGTCTTCATTTAGCAGAGGGGAACATTATCGGTGAATTATGGCTTAAATTTTGGTCCATTCTTTACACAAAGCTATTGATAAGACTTGGAATGTACCTCTTCTCTCCGTTTCTGCCAGCGTCCACAGGGGCTTTCCTCCAGAATCTCAGATTCATCTTCGCTCTCCTCCTCCTCATCCTCAGTTGCAGGTAGTGCAGGCTGTGTTACTGTGGACACCGGGGGAGACACAGATGAAACCCCCTGGCCGGTAGGTGGCGAGGCTGTGGACTCAGACTTCATGTCTATAGTGGATGCAGGGGCAGGTGTGGCGCTCTGCTTTCCTTCTTCTGACATCACTGACTGATAACTGACAGCGCTGTCCTGAACGGCCACAGGAAAAGAAATCTGGCTGACTCACACCTCAAGGGCAGGAGGCAGAGAGCTGCAAAAGAGTATAAACTGTAAAATATTGCCTTTAATACATGAGTCACATTGTTACAGCTTCAAATATTAATTCAGTCAAGAGTTTTTTTTCCCCTCCTTCAGTCAAATTCAATCAAAATTCAGGGTTTCTACATTTTGACCAATTAATTTCCATGACCTTTGCAGTTTTAAGGATTTGAAAACATATATTTTGTAGAGACTGCAATTACAAAGATAGCTACTATAATATTTATTTAATTTGTACATTTCTGTTTCTTTTTATTGTTTTGTTGATTTTCCTGATTGTCTTCTATGACTGTAGGAGCCCTGAAAATTGATGAAGATGATTGTAAACAAAATACAAGTAAACTAAGCCATGTAACTTACATTACATTTTCAGGTTAAATGTTATGATATCCCATATAAATTATGGATTTTGAATGTGCCCAAATCTTAAACGAAAGGGAACCAGCAACACATTCACTCTGAAACACTAAAAAAAAACCTAACAACTTTAAATGAAGGATAAATCTAAACAGCAGAAACTGAACTGAATCAGCTCTTAAACTGTCAGCTCAGTTTCACTGTGTCAGTTTCACTTAAAACTAAGGTCATTTTGACCTCCAAAACTGTACAAGACCGTAACAATGACTGAGGCATGAGCAGACACGCTGCTTTAGTAATGTTTACATCATTTCTCTCTCCTCGCAGTCCTGTCCTCAATTCAACCAAGGCCTCAGTTTATGCTCAGGCATTCAAAACAGACTACAGCCGACTATCCCACCTCACTGATAAGAAACAAATACAACACAACATACTTTTGTCTATCCTGAGATGAGCGGCGTTGCCAGCTCGCCGGAAGCAGCTAGTCGGTGGTTGTTGAGGACACGGAGGAGGAAAATCCTCAAGACGATGAGAAAAAAATGATAAATCCTCAAACAATACGAGTCCGTGTAGGAGTGTAGCTGTCAAAGGGGAGAGTTAGTGGTCCACAGAAATTCCAAGATATGAAATGACTGTTCACTTTCCCCTTGGCCGACTCGCGAGTGAGAAGCTAGCAGCGCAGCTCCGCGGCCTCCGGAGCCTTCGCGATTATTATATCCGAGAAATAGATTTCCTTGGGCGATATGGTAAATGTTAAATAAAATAAGCAAAATATCAAAACTTCCCGGCCATTAACGTCAACTAAAACAGAAAGACAAATATTACTGGCTGTCAGATTTGATGCGTTTAGTCAGATAGCCGCGGATGCTACACTCCCGGATATTCACGTTCTTCACTAAAGTCCTTACAGAACGATTTGTTTCTCCGGTAACACTTCAATATTACGACACGAATGGACTCAAGTTAAATAAACACCGATATCCCTGAAAAAGCTACAGGTAAATGGCGACAGCTCCGAGTTTTGAGGTGCGCTGTTGCTTATTCCTGTATGAACTGCTCTGTGGTTTATTAAGCGAGTGTAAATCAGGACCAAAGTAACACAGCGCCATCTGCTGGATGACGTCATTCGGACACCGTCACAGCTCATGATTTAACCCCTCGATGACCGAGAGGGAGAAATTATACACATTTATTCGTTCATCCTTTGTATATGAATTCACTACATGTAGAGAGATGATTATATATGATGCGTTTATATATTGTATGATATATATTATAAATTATATGTTTGCCCCATTTACACTTACCTTACATAGACATAGGCCTATGATATGAGTGTTCAAAAGAAGACCTCTAAATACATTTAATACATAATGCAACTTTCTGTCCTGTAGGCCACATTCATTCATTCATTCATTCATTTTCATTTGTCCAAACCACTTGTCTTCTGTAGGGTTGTGATTATTTATTTATTTATTTCATTGATGGTTTGCAAAATGACAAGAAGGTTTGTAGAGTAGTAGATCTGGCAAATTTCTTCAGAAAAAAGAAACTTAAGATCGGGCACACAAAGGCAAAGTCCACTGCCAGTTACTTTTTTCCATAAAAAGAGAGAGAAATTTATTAAGTCTTAATATATAAAATGTACAGCATGTGTATATTAGGTATAGTAGATGTATTAGAAGTAAATAGAAGTTTTAAGTATAGTTTTAAAAAAATGTCCATGATGGAGAATGTACTTTTTAACACCTGCGTGTTCATCTGTAAAGGTTTGTAGAAATATACATTCGGATGCTTTGTGGTATAGTGCTCCAGGGTTTTACTTTTCTAATCTTTGACTGGACCTCTGTAATTTCCATTATCTGCATTGGAAATGTCTGAGGTCACCAGCTGGGAATCATGCCCCCATTAGACAGGCAGAAAGAGAGAAACCCTCAGGTGCCTGTAGGAGGCCTATAAATAGAGTTAGCTTCTAAGAGGAACGGGGAAAAGTTGCAAGCACATGTGAGCATGCGTGCATGCGTGTGTGAACCAGTGTAGAGCATTTGCCTTAGTGTGAGTGTTTATTTGTGTACATGACCAGGGGTGTGCCTCCACCAGAATATAAAGGAACAGAGGAGTGAAATAAGGACTAAGAGAAAATTGAGCTACCTCGGATACTGATACTGAGCCCTATATTCATTCATCGCTCCTTTGACATCTGTCATCAAATAGTAATATGGCAGGAGAACAGAAGTTCTCAGAAACATCTGTCCAACTGACTGAAGCTGCTCCACAGACTGTGGGCAGTGGTTTTACTGCCCCGGGAAACATTTATTCAGCCATTTTGAGTCGCAACGAGGCTGTTAAAGATGCTAGGCGTCTCAAGGACTTTCAGGAGCTCAGAGACAAATATGTACGTAAGAAAGTGCTGTTTGAAGACCCCCTGTTCCCTGCCCAGGATTCCTCTCTCTTCTACAGTGAAAAGTTCCCTCTAAAGCTTGAATGGAAGCGCCCATCGGTGAGTGACCTACTGTAAGGTGGCACTGTGCATGAGATCAGTTGCATTTGACCCTCTGTGGTAGAGATGTATTTTGAATTAAATGATCATATCATTTCTGCAATTCTGCATGGGGATATTTTCTTCTTGGCTCATTAAAAATTAAAACATATTTTAATTTAATTTAATGTAACCCTCCTATTGCGTTCAGGTCAGTTTTGACCCATGAAGCAGTACAAACAATTTAAAACATAAATAAATAAATACAATTTTTATGGATTAAGGCCATCAAAATACATTTTTTCCCCCCACAATTATTTTTTAAAGAGATATAACTGTGACGAATGGGGGCGGGGCCGAGAGCCGTGGGAACGGAGCGAGGCCGGTGGAGTAATTGATAATGAGCGACACCTGCACCACTCACCGGTCTCGAGTCCCACGGAGGAGCTCCGGAAGGATAAAAGGGAGGAGTGACGACCGTGTCGAACGAGAGAGGACCAGGCCTGGAGTTTATTTTGTGTTTTGTGTGCGGCAGTCGTCCGCGAGGGGCTTTACTTTCGTTTTGTGTTTGTTTATTTGATTAAAATTTTGTTTAAGTGTTCGCCGGTTCCCGCCTCCTTCTTCCCGTGACTACGAACTTTGTTACAATAACCATTTAAACTAAATTGTTGCATCTTTTATGTTCAGGTCAGTTTTGACTCAGAAGTGAACTGTGGCTTTACACATCAAATTATGTGTTTTTAATTTAATTGAATGTAATTAATTTGAATAAATGAAATATTTTTAATTTCATTTATATTTTTAAAATATTATTTTAGCTATTTTTATATTTTGTGAGAATGTCACTTTATTTCCTTACATGAACATCTCCATACATTTCTTCAAACATGCATAAAAATAATGTATTTACTCTAGCAGCTGTTGATTAATAATTCATTGCAATGTTTCAGTTTTTCAGTTGGTCTTACATACCTAAGCAACAAGCAGTTGCTTTTGTTTGCAGTTTTTATCTGAGTAGGCAGCATGAGATAAGATATTTTTGCAGACAAAAATGTTTGTGTAGTGTGTGTGTGTGTGGGGGTGACATGGCTGTGGTTTAACACGCTCTGGGGTCTCAAGCAGCTGACTTGCCAAATCATGCATACTATGCTGTGCCAGTGCTTCATAAAGTAGAGCTCTACCTGATTATGGACTTGTGTCAAAAGGTTTGATATGTGGCTATATTTTCTTATCATCGCTATTAAATAATATAAGCAAATATGTTGAAGTAACGTTTAATTTTTAAAGTATAGACGGATTAAATGTGTCATGCATTTGTATTAGTGGATATATGTGGTGTTTTTTGTCAGTCCATTTCATGTAACTTGTAAAAAGTTTACCTATTTGTTTTGACTGATGTGTGACATATACATTTACTAGCTTCGCTTCATAATACTGCTTTCAAAGAATCAGGTTACTGGACATTTTGCTAGGTCGTTAAATCAATTTTTGGATTGGAGCTTCAAAAAGTCAGTCACACATTTTCATATGTGTTTACTGACACTTTAAAAAATAATGAGAAGGACTTACATACTGTACATTATCTTGCCTTGACATCTTTTGAGATGTAGCTCATAAAAACGCGCTAGCAAAGTTCCGGTCAGCAAACTTTATGACCTTCAGCTGCTGAATTTCTATGGTGGTGCTGAGATCTTCACAGATATAGTCATATTCTTTTTCTGAAGCTTGTAGAAATCTAAAAATACAGTTATGATGTAAAATATTTTTATAACAATTATAAATGCGTGTTTCTCATTCCTAAACAGGACATTTGTAGCAATCCACAGTTCATTCTTGGGGGAGCCAACAGGACAGATATCTGCCAAGGAGACCTGGGTAGGAAAGCGCAAATATAGGACAATCTAAATACATAATGTGTCCGGGGATGCACCAATATTCAAGTTCAAGATGATATTGATAGCAAATAATTATTTTCTGTCATGGCATGATCAATGGGCAATATTAAAATTCTATTTTGTCTGAAAATAAAATTACAATTCTATTTTGCCTATAAATCATTAAAAAAACTAGTATCAATCATTTTAAATGCTAAGTGAATTTGGGCACAGTATAAAAAGTAGATATCCACTTTGAAATTTGCTAAAGATTACTTACATTTAGATTACTAAATGTAATCTAACTACATAGCACCCGCTTGTGACCTGCATACAGGAA
>NW_015552582.1:2192854-2207790 GCF_001515605.1 Sinocyclocheilus anshuiensis | reverse complement strand
GGAGCGAGGCCGGTGGAGTAATTGATAATGAGCGACACCTGCACCACTCACCGGTCTCGAGTCCCACGGAGGAGCTCCGGAAGGATAAAAGGGAGGAGTGACGACCGTGTCGAACGAGAGAGGACCAGGCCTGGAGTTTATTTTGTGTTTTGTGTGCGGCAGTCGTCCGCGAGGGGCTTTACTTTCGTTTTGTGTTTGTTTATTTGATTAAAATTTTGTTTAAGTGTTCGCCGGTTCCCGCCTCCTTCTTCCCGTGACTACGAACTTTGTTACAATAACCATTTAAACTAAATTGTTGCATCTTTTATGTTCAGGTCAGTTTTGACTCAGAAGTGAACTGTGGCTTTACACATCAAATTATGTGTTTTTAATTTAATTGAATGTAATTAATTTGAATAAATGAAATATTTTTAATTTCATTTATATTTTTAAAATATTATTTTAGCTATTTTTATATTTTGTGAGAATGTCACTTTATTTCCTTACATGAACATCTCCATACATTTCTTCAAACATGCATAAAAATAATGTATTTACTCTAGCAGCTGTTGATTAATAATTCATTGCAATGTTTCAGTTTTTCAGTTGGTCTTACATACCTAAGCAACAAGCAGTTGCTTTTGTTTGCAGTTTTTATCTGAGTAGGCAGCATGAGATAAGATATTTTTGCAGACAAAAATGTTTGTGTAGTGTGTGTGTGTGTGGGGGTGACATGGCTGTGGTTTAACACGCTCTGGGGTCTCAAGCAGCTGACTTGCCAAATCATGCATACTATGCTGTGCCAGTGCTTCATAAAGTAGAGCTCTACCTGATTATGGACTTGTGTCAAAAGGTTTGATATGTGGCTATATTTTCTTATCATCGCTATTAAATAATATAAGCAAATATGTTGAAGTAACGTTTAATTTTTAAAGTATAGACGGATTAAATGTGTCATGCATTTGTATTAGTGGATATATGTGGTGTTTTTTGTCAGTCCATTTCATGTAACTTGTAAAAAGTTTACCTATTTGTTTTGACTGATGTGTGACATATACATTTACTAGCTTCGCTTCATAATACTGCTTTCAAAGAATCAGGTTACTGGACATTTTGCTAGGTCGTTAAATCAATTTTTGGATTGGAGCTTCAAAAAGTCAGTCACACATTTTCATATGTGTTTACTGACACTTTAAAAAATAATGAGAAGGACTTACATACTGTACATTATCTTGCCTTGACATCTTTTGAGATGTAGCTCATAAAAACGCGCTAGCAAAGTTCCGGTCAGCAAACTTTATGACCTTCAGCTGCTGAATTTCTATGGTGGTGCTGAGATCTTCACAGATATAGTCATATTCTTTTTCTGAAGCTTGTAGAAATCTAAAAATACAGTTATGATGTAAAATATTTTTATAACAATTATAAATGCGTGTTTCTCATTCCTAAACAGGACATTTGTAGCAATCCACAGTTCATTCTTGGGGGAGCCAACAGGACAGATATCTGCCAAGGAGACCTGGGTAGGAAAGCGCAAATATAGGACAATCTAAATACATAATGTGTCCGGGGATGCACCAATATTCAAGTTCAAGATGATATTGATAGCAAATAATTATTTTCTGTCATGGCATGATCAATGGGCAATATTAAAATTCTATTTTGTCTGAAAATAAAATTACAATTCTATTTTGCCTATAAATCATTAAAAAAACTAGTATCAATCATTTTAAATGCTAAGTGAATTTGGGCACAGTATAAAAAGTAGATATCCACTTTGAAATTTGCTAAAGATTACTTACATTTAGATTACTAAATGTAATCTAACTACATAGCACCCGCTTGTGACCTGCATACAGGAATGCCACCCATTTCCTTTTCTCTCAGCGTATCCAAATACACTGTTGGAAAATAGATCGGTTGCGAGACACAGAAGGCTTGAAGAAATGAATAAAGTTTCCGCTGTGGTATCCGTGTTGCGGTGCTGTGTTCCACAGAGGCATCCAGTGAATGCAAGAGGTGCGCAGAGCAAAGGCGTTCATTTATGCACCTGTACAGTGTACAGTATACCCAACGTTTTTCAGTTCAGCTTTTTGTTAAACTTAAACCTTTTGATTTTTTTTCCATGAGAAATAATGCATTATTTAATTAATTAATTTTTACTTTGGTGAAGGTGAGTCCACTATTTTTTAAATATTGTACTGGGGCTGTACAAGTCATGCATAATGCATTATATTCCAAGCATAAAATATTTTTATATTGTACAAGACCTAACTGAAATTAAACAATAAATGAAACAATGTGGCAAAATATTTCGAATATATAAAATATATATTGATGGAATTAATATATCTAAATATTTTAGATATTTAATAATATTTTAATTTCTATGTTTCTATATTCTATGCTAATATTGTATTTCTGTTTTTATTTGTATGACTTAATATTGTTGATTAAAAGGTGGTGCAAACCCCTAAAACAATGGGTTACAGCAAATATACAGGTGCATCTCAATAAATTAGAATGTCGTGGAAAAGTTCATTTATTTCAGTAATTCAACTCAAATTGTGAAACTCGTTTTGAGTTGAATTACTGAAATAAATGAACTTTTCCACGACATTCTAATTTATTGAGATGCACCTGTATACATTTACATACCCTTACATTTCTATTTTGAAAATAAAGTGTCACCTATATTTAATAAAAATATGTGTTGTAATGCTATGTAGTGAAACATTAATTTTGTTGTTATATTAACATCTACAGGAGACTGCTGGCTGCTGGCTGCCATTACTTGCCTGACCCTGAATGATATAGTCCTGAAGAGGGTGGTTCCCCATGACCAGAGCTTCACTGAAAACTATGCTGGCATTTTCCATTTCCAGGTATGGGCATCAAAACTGGACCATCCTGTATTTCAGATATAGTTTCTGATATAAAAACTTGAAAAGAAGCACAAGCTCACCTATTTTAAACAGACTTTGTCTATTCTTCTAGTTCTGGCGCTATGGGGAGTGGGTGGATGTGGTTGTGGATGATCGACTTCCTACATACAAAAACCAGTTGGTGTTTACTAGGTCTGGACAGAAGAATGAATTTTGGAGCGCTCTTCTGGAGAAGGCATATGCAAAGTAAGTTAAACATCTTAGTTGTTTGTTAGTTATGTAAACAGTAACACCATAATACTTTGTCACTGTAGGCCTGTTTATGCTCTTCTAGATGTGCTTTGCTTGTATCAAAAATCAGTCCAAGGTGCTAAATGTGACCATTTGACTTCTGGATCCCAGGTTACATGGCACTTATGAGGCTTTAAAGGGAGGAAACTCACTGGAGGCCATGGAGGACTTCACTGGAGGAGTAACTGAGTTCTTTGAGATTACAGAGGCCCCGAAGGACCTGTACAACATCATGAGAAAGGCTCTGAAGAGAGGGTCCCTTATGAGCTGTGCCATAGATGTACGTATTCTAAATGTACTGGATGCTGTTCTGGTTAAAAACCAGCTGTTAAATATATCTGATGCTTCTATGTGTGTGCAGTGTCTAAAATTAGCTTAAAAACTATTGAGCTTATTGTTACACACTCCTCCACTTGTCTATGTTTGCACATTTCAGATAGACTGTCAGTCTGTGCATTAGTGCTGGGAGTCTTTCATTCAGTCTCTCTGCAGGTTACATCAATATGTCAGTAGGTGGTAGCAAGTGTTTTCAGTGAGTCATTGAATCCTTCATTCAAATGATCTGTTCAAATAGAATGATTTATTTAAGAAGGAAACAAATGAATGGCTGCATTAATTTGTTTGCAAAAGTAATTTGTTTGCAACCGTTAAAAAGTACTATCTATGAATGTGTGAAGTGTGAATGTAATTCGGACATTTTACATTTGTCATGTTGTCATTGTCATTTGACCTACCAGTGTCAGTCGCATTGCTTCAGTACCATTCACTGCTCTCCCATGGCCTCATGGGATAGTAAAGAGTCCATCAGATGTGCACTTCAGAGTCTACTGTTTTATGAATACTATGAATTGGGACATCCTACCTTTGATTACCATATACAGTAGTAAGGAAGTATGAGTTTTTGGATGTCTTTATAAGTGAATAATTAAATCAGCCATTCAACCAATTAATTCAAATACAATGATTCTTTCAGGAGTGAAACCCTGCTATGGTATGTTTGCTCAGAAACGTGAAATGGTTGATTGCTTGGAGTTAGTTTTGAGCTATTTTCATTGGCGGAGCAAAAATAAACTTGCAATATATTGTGTCTAAAATGACTGAACTGTTACTGTAACTGTTACACACAATCACAGTCCAACGCTTGCTCATGTGATATTTATTAATTATATAATTAATTGATATCACATATATAAAGTAAAATAAAGCATTTTAATTAAAACTGCTGCATTACTGTGACATTAATGTAATATGGCATTCTATTTTGCTTCTGCACAGATTTTGGTTCCAACTGCTCAAAGGACTAAAACGGCATCTGGACTCGTGAGAGGCCATGCATATTCAGTCACTGGAGTTGAGCAGGTGGGCTTGTCATGTAATGGAGCATTTGTATCCGTCACATCTTAATACAGAACATTGCGTGAGGATATATACAGTCCTAGCCAGTGTTATTTTAGTAGCACTGAGATTACTATGATAGTTTTAATTAATATTTAGGTTAATAATAAGGTTCCATTAGTTAATGTTAGTTAATGTATTAACTAACATGAACAAACAATGAACAATACATTTATTGCAGTATTTATTAATCTTAGTTAATGTTAGTTAATGAAAATACAGTTGTTCATTGTTAGTTAATGTTAATTCACAGTGCATTAACTAATGTTAACAAGCACAACTTTTGATTTTAATAATGCATTAATAAATGTTGAAATTAACATTAACTACGATTAATAAATGCTGTAGAAGTATTGTTCATGCTTAGTTCTTGTTAACTAAAGTAGTTAAGTAATGTTAACTAATGGACCTTATTGTAAAGTGTTACCTTTTTTAAAGAAATATTGCTTAGGAATTTAGATTTAAAAATGTTTTTTATATTTCATTTTATTTTATTTCAAGTAACAGAATGTTTTTTTTATGGTTTTAGTTTTAACCCTGGTCCTAGCTTATATCAGCCACATCTTTCAATGCAATAGCAAAAACCTTGTTCACAGGGTAAACGTAAAGATGGTAAAGACCTTATGATCTGTCTTGTTCGTGTGCGAGACCCCTGGGGAGTTGCCCCCCCTCCTGCCTGTAAGTCTAATGACTGGGCTGCACTAGCCACATCTGAGCAAGAGAAGGAGAGACTCCGGCCTACAGAGCAAGGGGAGTTCTGGTTAGTGCGCTGCTTTTACGAGACCATCAGGCTTCCAGGAAGTCTCAAACAGTCTATTATACTTGATTTAATACTCATAAATGGAAGTTGGTCCCTCTTATCATTTTGCTCATTTTTCTTCACTCAAGGATGTGCTTTGAGGAGTTTAAGAAGAACTTTACCAAACTGGAGATCTGTAATGTCACCCCAGACACTCTTGAGGATGACAAGATGCTCAAGTGGAATGTGACCATACATGAGGGCCGATGGGTGAAAGGCTGCTCTGCTGGTGGCTGCAGAAACTTTCTGGGTATCTAATATAATCTTGCAACATTGTAGACTCGTTTGCCCTCATGAGATGGTTTTAAAAGCACCTTACTGTACATTAACAGATAATCTAGATTAAAAATAAAAAAAAGTTTTTATATTTTATTTGAGTTAGTTTTTATTTAAAGGGATCATATGATGCTATTTTAAAGATCATTATTTTGTGTATTTGGTGTAAGAGAATATGTTTCTGTTGTAAATAAATCTTAACCAATGATTCCTAATTGCATCTACTTCCGGAAGGCCAAATAAAGTGCTTTTGCTTTCGAAACTGAATCACACAGCGTCTCACTGACATGGCTGCATCAACACTACTGCGTTCCTGAAACCACGCCTTCTTTCTTTGCGTGCACATTTGGGCGGCATTATGCTAATATTTCCACATAGTGATGTAGATATGTGGGGGCGTGTTAGAACGAGCCGTTTTAGGTAGGTGTGGTTGAATCTTAACTTTTATAAAGAATATCTCTTTGGATTTGAGACTTTAGTCTTTGCAACTTTACAGATCTTCTTTATGCACCAAGAGCTTGTAACACTCCAAAGAGAAAGGAAAACTTGAAATCGCATCATATGACCCCTTTAATTGTAATGAAAATGTTTTTATGTTTTTTTAACTAAAAAAATTTAAATATAAATATAATTTCACAATAATCCCCACACCACTAATCAAAGCTCTTTCTGTCGATTTTGTCACAGATACATACTGGACGAACTCTCAGTTCCGCCTGGTTCTTCTGGAGGCGGACACTAAAGAGAAGACCTGTACGGTGGTGGTGGCATTAATGCAGAAGGACAGAAGAAAAGAGCGCTGCTCAGGTGCCACCCTACACAACATTGGCTTCGCCATCTATGAGGTGCGCTCAATTAAACACCCTCAGTACAAAGAACAGTTACATATGTAATCAACACTCTTTAAAATAAATATACTTTATTGGCATTTGTAGTTCCGTGGAACCTTTCACATGCACAAACTGTTCTTTATAGTGGAAAAAAGGTTCTTCAGATTATGTTCTTCACACTAAAAAAAAGAATTACTAAAAGAACTGTTCACTGGAAGGTTCTTCTATGGCATTGGTTGACCTTTATTTTTTTTGGACTAAATGTGCAAGGCTAAATGACCTGTGTTTGTTAGCAGTTTAATAACTTACAGTTTTTCAGTTAATTACCATGGTTGCTGATTTATCTTAACACTGATTTACAGGTTCCTAATGAGGTATGACTACATCATGAAGAGACCGCAGTGATGACATCATATGTCAGTGTGACTGCATATAAACAGACACATCTTTGTTGTTTGCCAGTACTTCATTAAATTTAAAGGGTTAGTTTACCCAAAAATTAAAATTAGCCCATAAATGACTTACCCTCAAGTCATCCTAGGTGTATAGGACTTTCTTCTTTCAGACGAATCCAGTCAGAGTTATATTAAAAATTGTCTTTGATCTTTCAAGCTGTTTCATGGCACTCAGCGGGTGTTGCATGCTTCAGTCCAAAACAAGTTAAATAAAAAACGCCCATCCATAAAACAAAATGTCTCACACGGCTCCGGGGGGTGAACAAAGGCCTTCTGTAGCAAATCGATGCGTTTTTGTAAGAAAAATATCCATATTCAAAACTTAATAATCACTTTATTGTAGCTTGCGCTCACTGTTGTACACGGAAGCAGTTCCGGGCTGATGACGTATGAGGTCAGCGCTGCGCATGCGCCAGTGCGTCTCGTGAAAACCAACGTTTGTTAACAGGAGCAAAGGAAGCAAAGTTTCCTTACTTTAGCAAAGGAAAACCAGTCTCCTCTTGGCTTATATCGAAATCCTCCGACATTCTTCTTTACAAATCCTCGTTTTGTACTTCTAATTCTTGACCGTTGTTTTGTTTTGATCTCTCCCCTCCGCTTCCGCGTGCGTTGGTTTTCACGAGACTCACCGGCGCATGCGCTACGCTGAACTCATACGTCATCCGCCTGGAACTGCTTCCCTTCACAACAGTGAGCGCAAGCTACATTTAAGTGATTATTACGTTTTGAATATGGATATTTTTCTTACAAAAACGCATTGATTAGCTACAGAAGGCCATTGTTCACCCCCCAGAGCCGTGTGAGACACTTTTTTTTTTTATGGATGGGCGCTTTTTATTTAACTTGTTTTGGACTGAAGCAATGCAACACCCGCTGAGTGCCATGAAACAGCTTGAAAGATCAAAGACAATTTTTAATATAACTCCGACTGGATTCGTCTGAAAGAAGAAAGTCATATACACCTAGGATGACTTAAGGGTGAGTAATTTATGGGCTAATTTTCATTTTTGGGTGAACTAACCATTTAAGTCCTTAAATCTGTTCAAACCGAAACTATAAACATTCAACCACCAACTAAAGTTTAATTACTGCATGATGTATTTGGTCATAGAAAACCTGTAAATATCAGGGAATTTAAAAGTTGTGATTTTAGGTCTAGAGAACTCTAAAAAGAATACAGATTTTTCTCAACTATAAAATATTTGTTTATTTCATTTGGCTGGACAACGAATAATAATGAACAACTAGACTAAAAAAAAACAAAAACAAAAAAAAAACATTACGAAATTCTTTTCCATATTCCATAAAACCATTTCACTCTAATTGTAGTCTATAGTAATAAAACTCAAAATAACTCATGTATTTCTTTATTTTGAAATGTTCTATCTGCTATCCTGATTTTAGATGAAGGGCAACCAACAACAGCTGCCAAAGGACTTCTTCATTTATAATGCTTCTACAGCTCGCTGCAAGTCCTATGCCAACATGCGTGAGGTGACGGAGCGTTTTTGCCTGAAACTGGGCGAGTATGTCATTATCCCATCCACCTTTGATCCCCACAAGGAGAGCGAGTTTCTGCTCCGAGTCTTCTCTGAGAACAGGAGCACCTCAGAGTGAGTCTTAAAGCCACAACAGAACTGTTGTGTGTCACCAAGCAACACACTATTTCTGAATGAATCCGTGTTTTTAATGAATGGGGGTGACCCAATGATTGAATGGCCCATTCATAAAGAGAGCCATTTACTTCATTCCTGAATGAATCAGCCGAATCGAAAGAAAGAATGAATGAATGACTGCTTCATAAAGTTATTTACTGCAACCTACTGGTCATCATTTCATTAAAAAAAACATATTTACATATTAATAAAAAAATCTGAAAATAAAAAAAATGATATTTAATTAATAAAAAAATAATTAAAGTGACAGTTCATCCAAAAAAATTACTTTTCATTTAAAATAAAAAAAAATTAAAAAAAAACTTTTTTTACTACTTTTTGTAGTATGTATTTCATGCTTTTCTCATGTAACACACTAATGACTTTAAATGATCTGTTGTGGGTAATATGCAATTAATTAATCACCACATCATGTAATTAATTAGATAAATTGTAATTGATTGACAACCTTTATATATATATATATATATATATATATATATATAATGCTTCATATACAAATGTACATGAAATATGTATCTGTTTTTCTATCAAAACTTTTCAATGAAAATTATTATGTATTGATGATAAATTATATTGTTTCAAATTTAAGCTCTTGTTACAGTCAGATATGTTTCTGAAAGAACCTCTTGACCTGCTAATGCTCCTGTATTTGGCTGACAGCTGCATGTTTTCTCGCAGGGTTATAGGTGCAGAGATTGAGGGGGATTCTGTGGTGAGTCCACACTTGTCTCTGTCTGTCATGTTCTGCGGCACCTCATATTTCATCCTGTCTCTGTGCTTGTCTATCAATCACTATGTCAAGTAGTTTGGTCTCTTGAATATAGCAGATCATTAATTTAGAAGTTTTAGTACAACCGAACAAAAGAAGTAACACCCAGATTGTTTCTTCTCTTCCTCTTCATAATCGCAAAAGAGAATTAAAAAAAAATATTTTTATATCTAATATGTTTCACTTTCTTATACCAACAGATGGATGATGTCAAGAAGAAAATCAAGGTAAATATGGAAATGTGATGAAGATGTTCCATCAGTTTCTTTCCTTTCTTGTTTGATATTCTATGTCAGCCCATGTCAGATGATAAAAAGGATAAAAAGATGGAAAAGGAGATGAAAAATCATTGTGATGTTGTTAATTGGCTGCACTGCTGTAGATATGCAGCTCTGTTTTTATTTTCTGTTCTGCTTCAGTAATAACAAACAGCATGTGCACAGCATGAGCTAGTACAGTATGTCAAAACTATAATTCATAATGACACTCAGAATCATAATAATAACCACAAAACTCCCTTGTTGGGATGTAATTCTTATTTGCAACAGCCACAGAAATGTTACAACTCTGATCTAAAGACCATTTATAAGCAAAGATGAAGTGGATTTGCTCTTTTTTATGAAAAAAGTGAAGAAAATAAATCTAAACACTGAACTGTTTAAAGGCACATGCACACAGATGTTTAGTATGTTGTACATTC
Organism: Sinocyclocheilus anshuiensis; assembly: GCF_001515605.1. NCBI lineage: Eukaryota > Metazoa > Chordata > Actinopteri > Cypriniformes > Cyprinidae > Sinocyclocheilus > Sinocyclocheilus anshuiensis. The sequence continues at coordinate 2,197,732 of NW_015552582.1, read as the reverse complement.
CGTATTTCTTATTTCTCATGTTCAGCCATTTGAGGAGGAGGAGACTGAAGAGGAAAAGCAGTTCAGAGCCATCTTTCAGCAGTTAGCTGGAGACGTGAGTTGAGTTATGGAAATGCATGTTTGAATGCCATATTCACTTCACATCATTGTGACTCTTTCTTCTGGCAGGACATGCAGATTAATGCCAATGAACTCAGAACTGTCCTTAATAGAGTGGTTGCCAAACGTGAGTAAAATCTTATTGTCTGCCACTGATTCTATTTTGTATGTCTTTGTCTGTATAGGGTTTTGATTATCTATCCATTCCTTTCTTCAGATAAAGAGCTGAAAACAGAGGGGTTCAGTCTGGAGAGCTGCAGAAGTATGATTGCACTTATGGATGTATCCTTCACTAGATCTGCTGTGCATTATGGGCAAATAATGTATGTATGTGCAAAATCACATTGGGCAAAATCCAGTCATGCCAATAGGAATCAGCATAATCAGGAGTTTCCCGTGAGGGTGAAAAAGTTCCCCACACAGACTTTGCTCATTCTCAGGTTTGTCACGTGAATTCAGCACATTAAAAAACAGAAAGCAGCTGGGTTTGAAAATGCCATCTGTGTGATCAGTGCTTCATACATCTCTATGCCATTGACAACTAGCCTTTTTTTGCCAATGAAATTTTGCAGGCAAAAAAGGTCCAGTCTACTTTGTCATTGTATAGCAATGTATGAAGCACAGCTCATATAGACGTAAAACCCAGCAGCTTTCTGTTGGTCAGTGCAGTGAATTCACATGACCAACTTTAACCCGTTGTGAAATCTGCATGGGGAAAACTTTTGCCTTCAAATTAAATTCCCAATCGCGTAGATACTTTTGAAATGACTGGATATTGAACTCGAAAATTCACTGAACAACGGTGAATGTAACTGCACCTTAACATTTCTAAAGCAAAGAAATTAAATCCGGCAACCAACAAAAATGGGTTTGTAAATGGTTGCCTACTCAAAATTTAGAAAAGAACATGGAAGAAAAGCAATTACTCAGCCTAATCCAGCAAATGAATAAATAAACTATGCTATGCCCAAAATCGCCCCCATACTCTTAAATAATGCACTATTTGAAGTAACAGCCATTTATAATGGTGTCCAAAAATATAGTAGACATTGAGTGCACTCATTTAATCCTATAATTCACCGCAATAAGAAGTGTTCTGTACAACCGATGTACACTCAACTGCTTGCTCATTCATTTTCATTCACTACTGAACAGACAGATTTTTTTTTTTAAATGCAAAGTATTGAAAATCAAAATAAAGCTCTGTAAAGACTTACATATTTACAACACTATAAGTGTGTCTCACTGGGTAATGAAAAGTTCTACACACACTTGTGGTCTTCATGCCCACTTGAACACTTGGGCCAAATACAGGAAATACATCAATTAAGTAGACAAGTGGTCAAGTGCAAAGATCGCAAGTGTGGGTATTTGGACAGGACCTACCCTGCGTTCCATTCGGAAGGATTCATCCCTATGCCCTAATCCCTTCAAAGGGTTTACCCTCCAGAGTGAGACCTTCAAAGGGAAGAAGAGTGTATGGGTAAAAAAAAAAAAACGCACTTCTGTGTCCCCTTAACGAGACGATCAAGGAAGCGCCTTCGTCGCACATTTTGTATGCTGGTTGACCCCCAATCGCCTTTTACGTTAAATATAATGTATATTTGTATATGTAATGTAATGTAATATGTATTTGTAATGTATATTGGGTGTCTATGTATTTGAAACATTTGAATGTACTGATAAAGGTAGCTATAAAGTATTTTTGTTAAAGTACAATGTCATTTTGACCATAATAATGTACCAAATCTAACTCGTATAAATATTACAGTAGTATAGAAAAATACTATGCATACATTTATAGGTGAAGTTGAATTCTGTGACGCCAAACAACTTCCCTGTGCAAAGGATCATGGGGTCCATCAGGTGTACCCTTCGAAATCCTTCATTCCGAAGAGTCCTTTTAAGTGGCCAGTTTTGAGCACTTCGGTTTGGAACGACCCTTCAATGTGACGGCCATGATTGTTTTTACTTAGAAGTGCCCTTCAGAGAGAGATATATCCCGTTTGGAACGCACCGCTATACATCCTTCTCCCATCTTCCTCTCTGTAGATTGAAATTACTTTTTACAAGCATGTGAACGGTGCACCTTGTGGACTGGGTGATTTGTCACAAATAGTTTTATTTCAAGTTTAAAATTTGTCGCATGCACAATGGCACAGCTGTACAAATGTAACTTAACCACGACACCTTAGACTGATGGAACAGGCCACCTAAACCTGCAAGAGTTTAAACACTTATGGAACAAGATTAAAAAGTGGAAGGTATGCAATTGTTTTCGCCTTCATAAAGCATGTCCAGTCATGTTCTTTTGTAATACACTGTATTACAACAAAATGTTAAAGCCATAGACACACGGCTTCTCTGTAAACTATTTTCAGCTGGTGTTCACACGTTTTGACACCGACAAATCCAGTACGATCAGCAGTTTTGAGATGAGGAACGCTCTTACTGAAGCAGGTCAGGCAGTCAGATGTATTTATTTAACTTGATGATATACACATTTTTACTGAGATATTTCTCTGTCCCTCAGGTTTTCAACTCAACAACCAGCTGTATGACATTATTTGCATGCGATACGCCAACGAACACATGGAGATGGATTTTGACAGCTACATTAGCTGCTTAGTGCGACTTGAGGGAATGTTCAGTAAGTGTGATGGTCTTTTCTGTTCAGACATATTCTTCTTCTAAAATAACTAAGTTCATTAAGGCATTACAACCAAGATTTTGAGATGCAAGTTTGTAGCGATCGGATACTTGTAGTAAAAGGGATTCTTCTACAGGGGCATTCAGAGCCTTTGACAAGGATGGAGATGGCATTATCAAGCTCAATGTTTTTGAGGTGAGCAGCATCTTTTTTTCTTAATTTGTTTATTGAATATTAACAGAATAAAGATGTACAAGCAGCATAAATTTTAATCATATTTGCATTATTATTGGAACACATTTGGTCATATTTGTACTGATCACTGCTATTTACACTCTAACAAGTTACTGTTTTCTATACTATACACAGTGGCTTCAACTGACCATGTATGCCTAAAGACACAAACACATATAAGATCAACCTGGTGGAAAGTCAGTGGTCTTTTCCCGTTTTCAACCTCCATTAAGTGGAGAAAGATCTGGATTCGAATCAATTGTACTGTACACCACTGTGGCTTCTTTCTTCAGCAAATGCGGGTCTAGAACAAACTGGTTTGATTATGAGCTACTGAATGGACCATGACAGCTCATTTAGGTCTTGTAAAACACTTATTTGATCGACTGTATGTTTAAGATTGATATGACAATGTTGTCATATTAAATGTCATGCCAAAAATGACACTCATTTGAACCCATCCTTGAAAAATGTGTGTGCTACTGTGCAACTGTAAATAATTCAACTAAATAAAGTGTTCAACTTCGAACGGTTCTATTCCAGTTGTTACCATAGCCATGATTTGCAGAGCATAAACAAACAGCACAAAATAGTACAATAAATGTGACCCTGGACCACAAAACCAGTCATAAGGGTTTTATGATTACATTTATTCACAATTAACCTTGAGTATAAACAAAGCTTCTTGTGCTGGAGTAGCAAGAACACAGATAATAAAAACAAGTTAAAAAAACAATTATTTTGAACATTTTAAAATATTATTTCGATTCCTGTGAATAAAACAACTATAAACCTCTGAGAGCAAGAATGAATATGTTAGTTTGATGTCTTGTAAGCATTATTAACTGAACTGATGATTCCATATTACTACACTACTTACTGTACTAGGCAAAGAATGAACATATTCAACTGATGCTTTTTTGAAAGTCTTTTAACTGACCCGAATCTTCAGATGGATGGAAGCTTTGCTGGACTCTGAGATCTCCTTCCATGCAAAAACTTTCGAGCAAACTTTTTTTTTTTTTTAAACGTGTCAACATAGAAATGACATTATCATGCCAGAATCAGAGCAAAACATTTTCCTTTAGAATTAATCTGCATCTATCTAATCAAATTCATGCATAATCCAATGTGTCGGTGCCGATGGCCTCGTAGGCAGCGCGCCGACATACAGCGCAATTGCGCTTTGGGTTTCACGAGTTCGAGTCCCGGCTCGCGGACCTTTCCCGATCCCATCCCCCTCTCTCACACCCACTTCACTTCCTGTCGACCTATACTGTCCTGTCTAAATAAAAGGCATAAAACTTTAATAAATCTTAAAAAAAAATGCGTAATCCAATGTGAACTGCCATAAACCTACTATAAAACTACAACAAAAGTCTGTTATAATGGTGCCGTTATGGGCTTTGCAATGCAGTCTATGCTCTCAGATGAGATACATGCTCAGAGGTCAGTTTTGTGCACTGAGAGGTAGGTCCAGCAACAGATACTTCTAGAAGTGGGACATGTGGTTCAGCTGCTCTGTGAGGCTCAGTGAGTTGCTAAAGAGGAATCCTTCCTCACAGGTTCGCACGGCTGTCAGGAGGCATTTAACTCCTCCTGCAGGTCACCGGGATCTGTCAAAACATTTCAAGCATAAACAACAATTATGCATAATTATTAACAAGCATGATTACATGCACAATATTACTCTCAGACTTGAAATAAAAAAAAATACATACATTGTTAGTACATAAGCTGAACTGAATAAATAAACGAGACATTAAAAGAGCTCTTACTCTTTATATCCTGCAGAATCTTTATGCGCTTTGCCCTGAGCGAGGCCATCTCTGAGGTAACCTGTCAACAGAGGAATTTAAAGTTTAAAAATAATTATATGATTATTGTAGTCGTTG
>NW_015552582.1:2175696-2191332 GCF_001515605.1 Sinocyclocheilus anshuiensis | reverse complement strand
TATATATGTATATACACAGCATTATACATTTTAAGAGTTTAATTGTAGTACAAAATTACTAAGCTGCTAGTTGCTAGTTAGAAACGTCATCAAGGACAGTAAAAATAATTTACATTGTGGAAAACAATAATAGGCTTAAAACTATGTATATACACAGCATTATACATTTTAAGAGTTTAATTGTAGTACAAAATTACTAAGAGCAAAGCTGCTAGTTAGAAACGTCATCAAGGACAGTAAAAATAATTTACATTGTGGAAAACAATAATATGGTGTAGGCTTAAAAAGAAATTGTAGGCTACTAAAATATTGAAGTATGAAAAGAGCTTGCAATGCAGATTAATGGAACAGCCACGTACCTCTTGTTTAACAGACAGTAGATGCTGAACTTCCGTGTATGCGCTCTGCAGGGTGGAATACGCCTGGAACAGCTGCTCACCTACATTCTCCAAAGAGCTGCTCAACTCCTCTTCTTTCAAAGACAGCGATATCAACTTATTCACTTTCCCTGAGAATCATATACACACAGATGAACATCATGACATGTACACTGCTGGTAGAGACACTGCTGAATTATCAATTACAGCTGATTGAGGTTTAACATCTATTAAATAATTCATGACTAATTTGTGTTATGTGAAACAAGCATATTTTGTACAATGTACTTATTCACCTAATAAAATTTAAAATAGAAAATCCAAATTTGCATTTTCTTGCACTGAAAAAATGATATAATTAAAAAAAAATTTTTTCATTTAAATAAGAAATGTTAATTAAAGCTATAAAAAATTGAATACACACTTTTTTTTGATATTTTGTTGTTTGTCTTAGGATTCAGATTATGTGAAACATCCTGTGAAAATAAATGAATAAAACTGTAAGACACATTTCTGTGAATTCCAGATACTTCTATTAGATACAACTTCACTCTAAAACTCTTATACTTGTTTTTTTTTCTTGGTTTTCTGGACATTGCAGGAGATGGCTTCAAAGCTGCTGGGATGCTCCAGTGATGTTTCTCCCTGTTCTGTGTCACACTCATTTGATTTGTTTTTCTTAACATGCACAGTATGAGGCTGAACGTTTTCAATGATCTCAAAGTCATTTTCTGATGTCTGGCTCTCAAACATCTCAGCCAGTAAAGATAGAGGCGGAAGAGAATCTACGTATGGCTCTTGTCCAATCATGCCTTCTCTAGGGAGAAAAGGATGTTAAGGTTTAAATGTTAGAGACTATGAAAGAATGAGTCTCAAAGAGTTTAAGCAAATAAAAGCATCTGAAATTCATCATTTATTCACCTGGTCATGCTCTGCTCACTCTGTGATGTTGCTCGGTTTACTTTCAACATAGACTTTTTGGAATGAGTGTGTTTTTGTAGTGGAGGATTAGGAACAGCAGCTTCATTCCCACTTGCTGCCTTCCGTGTTAAACAAACTCCACCTGTTGCTATCAAGTTGGGTATGTTGGCCTCCATCCTCATTTGGACCAGTCCAGGGGCACATGTAGGCTCAGCAGCAGTACCATCATCAGTTTCTGGAGTCGCGTCGTTCACACAAACATCTGTACCTTTTCCATCAGGGTTGGGACGAGTGCCCTGAGCAGACATTTCTTGAGGAATATTTTCTGATGGTCTCTCAAGACAAGGCCTTTTCACAAGTGGCCAATTTGATCTATACGTATTAAGTAAGCTCTCTTCTCTCTGTATAGGCAGGTTTAGGTTATACTGGATAGATGCTGGATGGTCATTTAGATTTTCCCAAAGGGAGAAGAATTGGCATGATGGTAGCAACTGGTCAGCTGTGAACTCCTCATTCGCCATGAAAGGTATTGTACAATGCTCGTTCTCAGCTGTGATTTCTGGCTGAATGAACCTCCATGTCTTCTGCCTTTTTGCTTCTTTCCACTTCTCAATTTTCTCTTTTTTTTCCATAAATCTGACAAGAAGGAAACAACAAGTCTAACAGCAAACGTCTAATGCAACAGACCAAATAACTGACAAACGCAAATGCATCTGAATCATTCAGCCATTCAAAAGATGTATAATTAAACGTATAACCACATGAACTAGCTGACAAGCTTACTTTTGTTGATCTCTTTGGGCACAAAGGTCTTTAAGCTCATTAAATTCAACACTGTAGTCCACTGTATTTTGTCCAAGTTTTCTATTCTTAATGAATTCCAATAGCTTCTGTTTGTGATATTGGGTGTCAATATGCTGCTTAAACGCTGAAATTCCCATCACAGATATTTCACAGGCCCAACACTTATGCTCGTGTTCACTGCAAGAAGAAAAGCATATATTTTTTGGCATTGCATTAATAAAGATGAAGTTCACCCTGTAATCATTGTGCCTTTTTTCCATGGAACTCAAAAGGAGTTATTAAGCAGAATGTCTAAGCTGCTATCGTGGCTAATTTTGGAGCTTCACCAAGGATGCATTTATTTGAGCAAAAATCATTCTAATATGCTGAATAAGAAACACTTAATATTATTATCAATGTTAAAAAAAAAAATTTTTTTGATGAATAGAAAGTTCAAAAGAACACCATTTATTTTTAAATATAAACCTTTTTATAAGTCTTTATTGACCATTTTTAAATGAGTAAATTATGAAATTTTCATTTCTGTGTGAACTTTCTCTTAAAGCAGGGCATGACAAACAACACTTTTTAGTTCCATACCTGCCCTTCATTTGCTCAACTGCCTGATGGTGGACAATACCGTGCATATGTTTGTCCCACTCCTGTTACAACAAAGACAAAGTTAATTATAAAAGAATAGATCTAATGTATATATCCATAGCCATAATGTGCCTAAAAATTACAGCCTAAAATGGCTGCATTTAACATTTAATTTGGGAATGCAAACACCAATGAGTTAAAGGTCCACCATTACACCATACACAAAAGTATTTCTTACTGATAATATGATTTTAATTCCCTGAAAAATTATAAAGCTGAATATTTTAGACTCCATCCAACATTGTTATTCTCATAGGGAAGGTAGTACTGTCCTGTATATTATGAACTTTAGCATTTATGCTTTGATTTACTCCACCAACTCGACTTCTACCATTACTCTACCAAAACACAAAATTACCGACCTGTTCAGGGAAACTATGAAGGCAGATAGAGCATTTGTCCAGATTTTTTCTTTCTCTCCTAAATGGATAAAAATATTTTTTTCATCTCTGGTTCTAGTTCACAAACAAATTATTATAAATAAAATAATGAGCAAATTCATTTTAAACAGCAATTTATCCACTCAAACTTATATTATTAACAACAGAGATAGATGTATTTAATGTATAAGATAAACTTACCTGTCTTGCTGTCTTAGATCATAAAGGGCTTTTAATTCATTATCAGTCAGGTTAATATTGTAGTCCACTTGAAGAGGTTTTCTTTTATTTCTTTTACCATGGAGTTTAAACAGACTTTGTTTGTGCTTACGGGTGGCAATATGCTCCTTGTACTGCTCTAGTCCCATCACAGATACATCACATGCCCAACATTTATGCAGCTGTTCACTGCAGCAACAACAACAGTGCTTATTTCATCTTACTTTATATAGCTGAGAAAGACATGAAAATCAGTTCTGTGTAATTCCATACCTGCCCTTGATCTTCTCAATTGCTTCTTGGTGGAAATAAGAATGCATATGCATGTCCATAACCTGTAAAAACAAACAATCTTATCAGCGAGAGGCATAAATGCAAAATAAATGTGCACATAATTGTTTTAATGCAACGTCTTCATTCTGAATTGGCAATAGACCAAAAATATTGATGACTCATCCTGCACTCACTGGTGTTGTCCAATCAAATATTATCTACAATGTCCCGCCCCGTAATATCACGTGCAACAGACTGGCAAATACCAAATAATGGTTCATGGTTATGACCGAAGTCCCTTTATATTCTATAATCTTTGGCTATGAAATCAAAAATCTAAAACTTAAAAAGGGGCGGGTCCTTCGATATATCCCGCACAAAAAAAATAGGCTAACACATATTTATTGTGGTTTTTAATTTATCTGAAGCCACAATACTAAAGTGACCATACAATGTTTAAGGATGCAACAGAGAACAACAAATCATCAGATAAAACTGTTTCAAATAGAATTAAACCAACAAACCTTTTGTCCGTACTGCTGACCGCAGATAAAACATCTAATGCCAATGTTGACGTTGGTTTTCTTGGTCCTTTTACTCATTGTGTTGTTTCTCAACGTTACGTTAAATGAAAGAAACCCGGCCGGAATTTCTCGATCACAGTCACCACGGACACAATATTTTGAGTAACAAAATAGAGCTATCGATTAGATATTTATAATTTTTAATCTATGCTAGACATGGAGAGCAGTCATTGAACATTAATCAGGCCATCCACAAACTGAGAGATTACTGATCAATTTTATACCAATCTTAAGAGATAATAGTCATAAAGAGAGTCCTTTCAAAAAACAAAACAAAACCGTTTTTATGAGTTTTCAGTGTGTTGCGACGCCCGTCCACGTGTTCTTCTTCTTCTTGGTTTTATGGCGAGTTGCAATCTTTGCGCATATCGCCACCTACTGTGCTATTATGCAATCAGGATTTTCTTTTATTATATTGGTTGTTCTGTCTCAACTCTGAAGCCATCAAGAGTCCAGGGCTGCGTTCAGCCCCGACAAAAACGGTGCAAAACGTTTTTTAAACGGAAACGGTGATGCGTTGTTGCAACTATGGCAATTGAGAAGGCCATTCTTTGTGTTCTTTTTGAAGAATTTTCGGAGCCTGATGAAATCGGTATAAATACGTGTTTAATACTGCAGAATACGCTCGATGGTACAGTCACTGCCCTTGCCCTCCAGAATAAAAGAGAACATCCCAATCGAGTGAAGGGATTTGTGGAAACTGTGGTTCCTAATTATTGTGATCCAACATTTGCCTCGCATTTCAGGATGAAAAGACAAACATTTCAGGTGAAGGATAATCCACTTACCTCCAAGACTGTGTTATGATCTATATGACCCTATTGTTTTTATTGTGAGTATTAGGCTTATCATTATTGCTGATCACTGTTGTTGTGCTATGATATTGTAATATTTACCATTATATAATCAGAGGGGTATAGAAAAGTTTATGAAAGTGTCACTCCACAATACAATAGCAAAATATATAAATATGTATAGTATTTTTATGTTACATTAATCAGTTTAATTACATTGTGCGAGCTGTCTCTTTAATACCGCGTGGTTTACATACATGTTGCTGCTGATTGGGCTGACATGTTTGACACACCCACCAAACAAGAGAAAACGCATCTCAACCCCCGTTGCACACCGTTTCCAGGAAACATGTCGTTCAAACCGGAAACCGTAGCAAAATGGTGCACACCGGTTTGAGCTTGAACTTGCCCCAGGTATCGGTTGGCGCTGAGTGTTCAGCTCCTCCTTCCTCCACACTGAACCCCTTCAACTCCAAACCGAAACAGAACATCTTTTATATTATATTCTTTTCCCACATCCTTATTCTTCTTACCTTTATCCTTTAGATATGCTATTAGTTCCTTCCTATCCTCACTATACTTTATACATTCATATATTGCATGCTCAATTGTTTCTTTCTCACCACAAAATTCACATAAGCCGTTAACATGTACACCAATTAAAAACAATGAACCATTCAGCCCTGAATGACCCAGTCTTAATCTAGCTATTATCCCCTCTTCCTTCCTATTCCTTCCTCTTACAATCATTTTAGTATCTACCTGCTTTTTGATTTTATATAAATGTCTTCCCTTATAATCAAAATTCCACACTCCTTGCCATTCTCTTGTAACATTCCTCTTAGTAATACTTTTAATTTTCCCTTTATAATGGAACATTAATATCAATTTTCTTTTTTTCTTCTTTTTTTAAAGCATTTTTAGCCAGTTCATCACTTATTTCATTCCCAACTACCCCTATATGGGCTGGAACCCAACAAAATCCTATTGAAATTCGCCATATTAACATTAAAATGTAATTCATTAAATCTTCTCTAGATGCCTGGTGGCTGGATAATGATGTTAAGACAGAAGCAGAGTCTGAGCAAATCACAGCTCTGTCTGGTGTCACTTCCTCTACCCACATAGCGACCATTTCAACAGAATATATTGATAATTCAGATGATAGTCTTTTACGTATGAATATATCCAAGTCAGGGATATATATTCCTGCTCCTGTCATCCCCTTATCTGGGTCTTTGGACCCATCAGTGTATATTTGTGTACTTCCTTACAATCTTCCAGATATATGCCTAGCCTATATAGCCTACATTACGCTTGAGTATTCCCATTTCCTCCCATTCCTTTCTCTTGTCCAAAATCTCGAGATCAAATTTTGCTTCAGGGATTATCCATATGGGCACTTCACTCCATACTGAACAAATACTGCATACTATATCAGATATCTGGTTTGCTAACTGGTTCCGTCCACGTGTTTGCTGAATCATGGTGCGTTCAAGTCATGTCGGATAGATCGTATTTACGAGTTGAACGCACATGAACGCCACCACAAAGTCGTTATTACGAGCAGTGTTGCCAGATTGGATGGACGATTTCTAGCCCAAAAGCTCACAAAAACCCGCCCAAAAACTGCCCAAAACTTTAACTGTCAAAATAATGTTATAGAATATGTAAATCAAGGTTGATAAGGGCTATTTTAACTCCTTAAAACAAAATATTGACGACAAAATAATATAAATTATAAATAAGATAAATTTGCAGGTAAACGGATCAAATCGGGGCGAATACGTTAGCCTACATTAAAGAGAATTAGGCTACCGAACATGAATAAAATATGCAAGCAGACACTGTCAGAACGGCGCATGTCAACATATTCTGTTACACCAAATACACAAAATAATGATCTTTAAAAAAGCATCATATGACCCCTTTAATCGGCTTCGGACGATTGTGCTACAAATTAGGCCGATTTATAGGCAGCCGCATCTGCGGGCAGCTAACAGTGTTGCCAGATTGGATGGACGTTTTCCAGCCCAAAAGCTCACAAAAACCCGCCCAAAACTTTAACTGTCAAAATAATGTTATAGAATATGTAAATCAAGGTTGATAAGGGCCATTTTAACTCCTTAAAACAAAATATTGACGACAAAATAATATAAATTATAAATAAGATAAATTTGCAGGTAAACGGATCAAATCGGGGCGAATACGTTAGCCTACATTAAAGAGAATTAGGCTACCGAACATGAATAAAATATGCAAGCAGACACTGTCAGAACGGCAATCATGAAATTAACCGATATCCTCGAAACAACACATGCATGATTTTCAATGTCAGCAGACAGAATAATCCAGTTTAAATGCAAAAAGTGCCCAATAGGCTGTGTAACGGCCCCTGACGGTTTTCTTCTGATTAAAAGAATCACGCTTCAACTGATGTCTTAACGTTTAATGTCTTCTTTTCAAAGAGTATAAGTATCGGCGTCATCGCCATCTTGATCCTATTTCGACATCACTTGAATATCGTGACACCCTTTGGATATCAACATCTTGACATCTTTACATCATGACACCGTGAAAAACTGAAACAAATAAAATTACCTTCAGATACATAACCTGTGAGTGTGTTTCTGTTTTTACCGCAGTTTAACCAAGTCTGCTTCTTACTGAACCAATATCAATACACACAGTACATTAACTTTGCAAATTAACAGATGAAATCCAAAGAATAAACAACATACCGTGTGCGCCTTCTAATCAGAAATCCAGGAGACATTAGAGGACATTTATGTAGGCATTCCTTCTAACAAATAATCTTACAATCGATCAGCTCTTAGCATTTGTGCATTTCTTTGTGGATCTGATACTCACATGGCTAGATCAGTTCAAGTCATGTCGGATAGATCGTATTTACGAGTTGAACGCACATGAACGCCACCACAAAGTCGTTATTACGAGCAGTGTTGCCAGATTGGATGGACGATTTCTAGCCCAAAAGCTCACAAAAACCCGCCCAAAAACTGCCCAAAACTTTAACTGTCAAAATAATGTTATAGAATATGTAAATCAAGGTTGATAAGGGCCATTTTAACTCCTTAAAACAAAATATTGACGACAAAATAATATAAATTATAAATAAGATAAATTTCGCAGGTAAACGGATCAAATCGGGGCGAATAGCCTACATTAAAGAGAATTAGGCTACCGAACATGAATAAAATATGCAAGCAGACACTGTCAGAACGGCAATCATGAAATTAACCGATATCCTCGAAACAACACATGCATGATTTTCAATGTCAGCAGTCAGAATAATCCAGTTTAAATGCAAAAAGTGCCCAATATAAGTGATAGGAAAAAGCAACGTAATTAGCAGGTATTTCACACTCGTTCATGCGCACACCATGACAGTCAATTAATTGATACTTAATTATAATCCGACAATTAAAAAAATAGCAACAACAATAATGCGCTTACCTTCGTGTCGCTCTATAATTTTACACAGAACTAGAGGAAGCCTCTTGTTAAGTTCATATTGTAGAACATAATACAGAACTTTGCACAGTCAAAACTAATCAAGTCTAGCAGTTTTCAAGGATTTATCAATCTGGACGTTTAAAAGATAAGACATGATCGTATAAACCGACATATTTAGTTTTGGTTATGATTAATTCAAATGTTCTCTGATTTCGGAGTTGCAGTGATAGAGCCTTCGTGTCATCTCACTCCACAATAATTCACGTTTTGAGAGTTGAGTCACTCTCCCACTCTTTAACTTATATTTAGGCATTGTGATACTTGAATAAACAGTCATACTACATTCAAAATCAGATACGTTACAACTTATCACGCTAAATTTGTCACTCATGAATCATAACGACTGTCTGCTGAGCCCTCGTGATAAGTGCGGCTGTCGACGTTTACATCAGCACCTGCACTCTGCAGTGTGTGTGTGTGTGTGTGTGTGTGTATAGTAACGTTATGATGACTGATTGGATGCAGTATACATACTTGGGTTTGTTTTGTTAAACAATTAGCCTATGCAATTTATTGAAAACCGCCAAACTGACCCCAAACCAGCCCAAATTTTGTCCACCCGCCCAAACCAATTTTTACCCGCACAATCAAATTCAAAACCGCCCAATCTGGCAACACTGATTACGAGTGGGGAAACTCCGAGTTTCCGAGTTGGGGGCGTGTCAATGAGAAACATGGCGGAATAGAAGGATGCAACGTCTGTAGTTGACGGTAAATTTTTGTTTAAATTGATAGTTTAGTTGTCCTATAAACTTAAATTGGCAGCTAGTTAATGAAATCCAAGTAAAGACATAAATCACAATACTTATAGGTATTATGCAGTGACATTGTCAGGCTTTTTATTTACAAAAAATAAGCTTTTTGAATGTGGCAGGATTGTAATATAACAATTAATAACAAGTTTTTATGCGATACAGATTAAAGTGGCTTCATAAATTACTTTTTAAAATATTAAAAACGCAAAACACACCTGATGCGAATTCTTTGCTCTTCATTTTCTATAAGCAGAGTTAACAGACCCTGTTGTATTTTCTTGTAATTTATTAAAAGAAGGTACACCGCCATCGTGTGCCGACTAAACTGACTTGAACGCCCCCGACGTCGTAATTACGACTTGTCAACTCGTAAGTAGGAACGTCCCAGGAGGACTTGAAAGCAGCATCAGTCCATGTTGACTGGATACAGTTGCCAGGTCTCGCAAGAACAAGCTACTGAATAAAACAAGTGTCCAACATACGCAAATTCTCTGATCAAAATAATTCCAAATAAGCGACCAAATTAAATTGAAATAAGACTAAAAACGCTCTCTGAAAATGTATGTTGTAAAAGTGTAATTCGTGACTTCACACGTTTATAAATAACTTTTCGTTTATTTTCAGCAGACATGGCAACACTGCTGTAAGCACTAACAGTGATCTTGCACTGATCGCGAGAACTGGAGGATGCTCCCCCTAGTGGTGTGGCCACAATTCATTTTACAATTAATAATAATAATAATAAATATGTTCAGTTTATGTAAATGAACAATTGTGGTGCAAATCTGCTAAAAAATGTATGTGCAAAATGCAATTTCTGTTTATTATATTCAGAAATAAAAATAATTAAACATTTCTCTGAATCCCTTACAGTCAAAATGCAATAAAATGGTTTGAGCTCCCATATAGACTTTATTGTAGAAATGATTTCGCCCCGTACTTATTTTACTTTACTTAGTGCACCGATGGAGGCACTATACTAACAGATCGTACAGAGAATTCACAGAAGAAGACGAACACGGAAGCGTCTCAGTATTTCTAATCTGAACTGTATATATTATTGTTATTTGTCTGATGCGAAATGTGTACTGGTTGTGTGCAGAAACAGTATCCCGACAGGGTGAGTTCATGATCAATGGTGTGCACACTTTATGCGAATCCTTCTGCTATTACTTGCTATGTGCTCCTTTAATGGCATTAAAGTGGATAGAGGCAACAGCGCTGGTTGTTGTTTTCCAGCCACAGATGAATATCACTGCACTCCTGTGTGTTGAATACTTCAAACGTTTTCTTCTTGTAACCTAACTGTACTTGCATTAGGCATTTACCTCTTTCTAAAAATTCAATTTGATAGCACGAAGGAAGCTGAGTTTGTTTGGGTTGTTTATGTTGTGTGCACTGGGCACTTCAAGTCGGCATAAATTAATGAGTATTTATTGAGTGTTCGACTCCTTATATTTTTGCTTGTAACTCAATTTAAGGTGTTAATGTCCTCTCTTATGTGCACAGGGTCATACCTGTCTGGAGAATGGTTCATATCTTATGAATTTTCTCGGCTGCGCCAACTGTCACCAGCGGGACTTTGTGCTGATCAGCGACAGGACGATGGTGAATGAAGATGAGGAGGAGATTGTCACGTACCTGCGTGAGTCACGTCACATCAGTGTATGTCAATATTCTGTCAAATTTGTCATCAGTAACGCTTGCTTTTCCTCAGATATGTGCAAGAACTGTGATCATGTCATAGCAAGACACGAGTACACCTTCACTGTGGTAGATGACTATCAGGTGAGCCTTGCCCTCAATTCAATAACTGAATGCGAAAAGGTTAGGAATAAGACCTTACGATTATTTTAAGATGATTGATTAGAGATCATTAATATTTTTTAACCAGTATTCACTCTCTTTTTTTATTAGTTGTTGGCAAAGATAAAAATAAATTTTCCATTAAACTTTTCATTATTATTATTGGTAACACTTTACAATAAGGTTCCATTTGTTAACATTAGTTAACATGAACTAACAATGAAAATACTTATAAAGAACTTATTAATCATTTAAAATGAATAATTCTATAATTAATTTCAACATTTACTGATAGATCATTAAAATCAAAAGTTGTACTATACTATTCATAGTATTTAATATACCTGAACTAACATGAACTAACAATGAACAGTTGTGTTTTTATTAAGTAATGTTAACAGATATGAATAAATATGCATTAACTAATGTTGACTAATGGGACCTTATTGTGAAGTGAAACTTATTATTATTATTATTTACAATTAGAATATTACAATTATATAACTTATTGGATTAATGATTAATAATAATGAATGATAATAAAAAGAAATGTTCATAATTATAATTGTTATTACTGTTGTAGTCTAATAATTATTTAGTTATTGTGTTTAGTTATTTTACTGCCTTATGGACATAACTTATGATATACTCATCTCTGGCTGATAACAGATTACTTAATTGTGACATTGAAACAAGCCATTTCTGTAAAGCTGCTTTGAAAAAATGTGAAAAGCACTATACAAACACTTGAATTGTCTCAAAAAGGGAAAGTAACAATTACTAATCTGTACTGATCAACAGTTATTGGACAATAAAACAAAAGAGTTTTATTTTATCAGTCATGAAAAACAATATTGGTTCATCAATTTAAGATTAATTTAACAACTATATGGAAAATATTAGAATAGGAAACAGATAAAAAAATAGTCAATACTTGCGAATGTATGTAAATAGTACGTGAATACTAAAATATGGGGCAAATTAGAATGTTTTAGTTTGTTTAGCCTTTTATATTTGTATCTTATTATTTGTTATCCGTTTTTTTCTAGGAATACACAATGTTGTGCATGTTGTGTGGAAAAGCAGAGGATTCCATCAGCGTGCTGCCGGACGATCCCAGACAAACAGCGCCTCTGTTCTAGAGTATTTGCACAGACACAGAGACGAGGAATTGTCTTCTTTGTAAAGAGCATGGTCATGCATGATGGAGGGAGCCATGACACATGCAACGTTTTACATACGCTTAGCACTGGAGAACGACACACTGTCCCGTTGAATCCAGGAGAATATACCGCAGAATTCATTGTGCTTTGTTTCTACTGATTCAGGAGCGGCACTAAGGTTTATAGCACAGCTCTGACTCATAAAGATACATGAATTTGAGAGTCATTCACAAATATTAAACCTAATTAGGAATCATCCAAAGTTTGATTCACTCACTCTGTTCAATGTGTATGGAAACCCGTTTCTGCCACAGAATAGAAAAAGAAAAAGAAAAAAATCGCGAAATTTTATCTCACAGTTCAGACTTTTTTCTCGTAATTCTGAGAAAAAACAAATGTCAGAATTGTGAAATATAAACTTTCTTGCAATTATGGGTTTACACCTCGCAATTCTGACTTTTTACTCTGAATTCTGAGTTTACATCTCTGTGTTAACAATTGTTTTTGGTTTCTGCCACGGAATAAAAAATAGACAAGGTAACTGCAATTTTTTATCTCACAATTAAGACGTTTTCCCAAATTGTGAGATAAAAAGTTGCAATTACCTTGTCTATTTTTATTTACTGACAGTAACAAGCTTCCATAAAAGTGTTATTTCCCATGTTAAAATGCTTTCTCTTTTCCCATCTTAATATGCACAATGTTGCTCTGTTGCCAATTATGAGTCTGCAGTGGGAATATCTGTTTGACTGACCAAGAAAGGTTAGCTTTGAGTGGATTATCAGTATGTTAACCACAGACAGGATTTTTGTTACTATGCAGCGCTTAGATACACAGATGTCAAGATTGGAGACAGATCAAATATGGTAAAATATGGAAAAAATGGTACACACGAGAAAAAAACTGATTCCTGCTTGTTATTACTGATACATTTAAAGTAGATATGTCATACTGTATTTCTAGTGTTAATGCAACAAAATATTTTGTACTAAATAAACTATGAAACAATGCATTTTATGTTTATTAAACTAATGACAGCATAATATTATCACAACATTAAGCATCAGGTACTTAAGAGTACTTGTTTATTCCATTAATATGAATACATATACATTCCAACATAGTAACTTTTTTTTTGTTGCATGATTGAAATGTTTGTTAGCAAAATACAATACATGAAGCATGAGGTGGAATTACCTTTTCTTAATATATTTATATTTATATACAGTTCAGATTATGTACAATTCTTAAGATAAACCATCCGATGTAGCACAGTTGTGGGCCTATACTGAAGCTTTTAAAGTAAAAGTACTTCCAGAGGACAAAATAGACCATCCAGAACAAAACAACTATTCTATCTGCACAGCACACAATGAAGTCGTGGTAATGACTTGGTATCTACAATCCCTTTCTTTGTACATCACATGGGTCACGCACTCCTCAGACAACTTTCAATAAATGCCATGACAGAGAATTCAATCCCAAAAACCGCAGAAGCATCTTGGCATAAGCAGCCAATTTATCAAATGGACATCTTGCTGATGTATTCAAGTAATATGGTAATGGGACTATAGTGTTTGAATCAAGAGTTCCTTTGAGGGTCCATAGTGTTTCACTGCAATATATCGGGAAGTTCCTTACTGACGTTATGACTATTTACAAGGATTTTTAGTATGATATTGCAAGCATGGAAGAGATTATACTTGGCAACTGCAAGGTTGCTGACCCTTAATGTGATGGCAAATTCACTCAGTAGCTAGTAGTAATACTACAACCTCAGGTACGTAACCACATCCAATAAATAAATACATTCTATAGATGATACAGTTTACAGTACATACATTCCCTGAAATACATATATACACATGCTTGCTTGCACCAGATGTACCTATACATGAAGGATATTACACGGTATAGATAGCTATCTGTTGAAATGAGCATTTAAGCTTAAACGCTTTGACCAATGATTTAAAAACAGAAAAATGACAGAAAATGTAAGGCTAGTGTCTGGAGTGCCTACAAAACATGCATCTGTTTGACAGAATACAATGAGTTACTAAGTGCAGCCCCATTGTTTTCACATTCTCACTGATGGCGACTGATAGTAAATGTTCAAAATCAGACATGTGTTAAGGTATGTAAGTGCAAAAAAAACATGAGAAAATAAACAGATAATTTACATAGCAAAAACAAAACAAAAAACAATATATGGCACAAATTATATAGTGTTAAAAAAAAAAAAAGAAATGATTACAATGATATGCAATGGGCAATTTGTTTAGAAGAAAGTTACACAGCGTCACTGGAACATTTAGCATGTTAATATTTCATGTTTTTCTAATGTCCAAACCATGTCCAAAACATGATGCTTTCAAGTAATCACAACCAACCGGCAAACACCTGGTCCTTTATCGCTCTACTTATCAAAACACCACTTGTAAAAACGCTACAGTTCATCAAACGGTAAAAGCTACTTTTGAAACCGGTCAAATTACTGACAGCTCACACCAACAGTTACATGCTTTCTCTTTATTTGCTCATTTTGGTGGTGGTTTTGCTCTCAGGACTTCCTGCTCTGACTCTGGGGCAGAACCCTGACCCGTGATTTACTGTCAAGTCACTGATTCGAGGAGGCGGGGAGGCAGAGCAGCTACTTGGTGACTGGCTGTGACCCCCCTCAAAACGAGAAGGTGAGGAGCTCAACGAGCGCTGCAGAGAGGAGGTGGTGGTGCGTTGGTAACGTGAGGTGCTGACAGCCAGTGCACCTCGCTCCTGCATGAGCTGAGAGAGGTTGTCCAAGAGGTCCGTGTCACCTGTGCTGCTAGCACGAATGCGGTAGCGTCTGCGTCTGAAAAGACAATAACGTTCAACATTGATCATTTAGATGTACAGTCGTGGCCAAAAGTTTTGGCAGTGACATGAATTTTGTGTTTTGCAAAGTTTGCAGCTTAAGCTGTTGTGGTGTTCATTCACATTGTTTCTAGATTATTGTGTAGAGTGATCAGATGCATTTCAAATAATTGCTAAAAGCTTCATTGGCCAAAAAAATTAACTTTTAACAAAAAAACAAATTTCACTGTTTTTTGATCCTGACACAAAATGACCAGCTAACATTAATTAATTGACTAATCATATCTGCAGCACATGTGAAGGTGTGAATGAGTACTAGTCAGGTAAAATCACTATCATACTAATTAGATTGTAAGAGCAGACTGATTGCTATAAAAGGAGGAAAGAAGTGCTTCCAATCATTGTGTTCGTTAGCAATGGTTACCTCCAAAGAAACACATGCAGCCATCATCACTTTGCATCAAAATGGCCTCACATGCAAGAAAATTGCTACAAAGAATATTGCACCTGAAAGAACCATTTACCGGATCATCA
>NW_015552582.1:2172263-2175426 GCF_001515605.1 Sinocyclocheilus anshuiensis | reverse complement strand
CTTTTAACAAAAAAAACAAATTTCACTGTTTTTTGATCCTGACACAAAATGACCAGCTAACATTAATTAATTGACTAATCATATCTGCAGCACATGTGAAGGTGTGAATGAGTACTAGTCAGGTAAAATCACTATCATACTAATTAGATCGTAAGAGCAGACTGATTGATATAAAAAGGAGGGAAGAAGCGCTTCCAATCGTTGTGTTCTTGTTAGCAATGGTTACCTCCAAAGAAACACGTGCAGCCATCTTCGCGTTGCATCAAACTGCAGTGAGGAAGTCTTCAGGACGTCCCAGAGTGTCCAGCAAGCACCAGGACCGTCTCCTCCTGAGGAGTCAGCAGGAATCGTGTCACTCACCACCAGTGCAGAGCTTGCTCTGGAATGGCAGCAGGTTGGTGTGAGAGCATCTGCAAGCACAGTGAGGCCAAGACTTTTGGACAACGGCCTGGTGTCAAGAAGGGCAACAAAGAAGCCACTTCTCTCAAAGAAAAACATCAAGGACGGACTGGAATTCTGCAGGAAGCACAAGGATTGGACAGCAGAAGACTGGTGCAAAGTTATTTTCTCTGATGAAGCTCCCTTCCGACCGATTTGGGACATCTGGAAAATCGATTGTTCGGAGAAGAAAAGGTGAACGCTACCATGAGTCCTGTGTTGTGCCAACAGTGAAGCATCCTGAGACCATCCATGTGTGGGGTTGCTTTTCAACCGAGGGAGTGGGCTCTCTCATAATTCTGCCCAAAAACACTGCCATGAATAAAGAACGGTATCAAAACGTCCTGCAAGAGCGACTTCTTCCGACGATCCATGAGCAATTTAGTGATAATCCGTGCATTTTCCACAGAGCACCATGTCACAAAGCAAAAGTGATAAAGAAGTGGCTCGAAGATCATTACATTGAAATTTTGGATCCGTGGCCAGGCAACTCCCCAGATCTCAATCCCATAGAGAACCTGTGGTCAGTCCTCAAAAGGCGAGGACTCAGAAGCCCACAAATTGTGATCAACTCCGAGAACTAATAAGGAAACAATGGATCACCATCAATCAAGATTTGGCCCAGAAGCTAATGTCCAGCATGCCAGAGCGAATTGCAGAGGTTATGAAGAACAAGGGTCAACACTGTAAAATTATATTTTTTGCCAATAAAAGCCTTTAAAACTTATGATATGCTTATCATTGTTTTTCAGTATACCATAGAAACATGTGGAAAAATAATCTACAAATACTGAATCAGCAAATTTTGCAAAACACAAAATGTATGTCACAGCCAAAGCTTTTGGCCATGACTGTATATTTAGGAATTGCACAACACTGTTTGTGCTGCATGTTTTGGATTTACTAAAAAAAAAAAAGGTGAGAATGAGTCAATTGTTTGTTAATCAGACTAGACTGGTCACATTGTATGTTTCTGATTCACTTACAAGAACCAGTTATTTCAAACTCTTCATTAAAAGAACCAAAGTCATCCATTTCAAGAATGAGACTACACTGGTTGTGCTGTATGTTTTTGATTCACCACAAAGAATGTGTTCATAAGAATCATTTGTTTATTAATCAGACTACATTGGTTTAACTATATGTTTTGAATTCAGTAAAAAAGAACTGGTTCATAAGAGTTATTTATTCCTTAATCATATTACACTAGTCGCACTCATTGTATTTGATTAACTATAAAGATCCAGCTCATAATAGTCATTTGTTTGTAAATTGGACAACCCTGTTCGTCTCATAAGTCTTGAATTCACTAAAAAGAACAGGTTCGTAAGAGTAATTTGTTCATGAATTGACTACAAATTGGTCATTCTCTAAAAAGAGCCATCTTATAAGGATGTTTGTGGACTACGCTGGTCTCGTTGTACATTTTGTTTTTGCATGCAGCCCATGAAGATACAACTCAATACACTGACACAGGGAACCTTCTAACTTGGTACATGATGAAAACATTAATATTAAAATTCTTGCTCCTCTCACCTGTTCTCGCCACCTGTGCGAATGGGTGGTTTGCCTGGTGGTGGTCGTGGAATAAATCGTGCAGACAGCTGATCCGGCACTAGTGTGGGGCTTATGGGTCTTGGTATTTTACTCTTGCTCGACACAGGTCCTGAGGAGGAAGATAGAGAGAGTGGCTCCTCCGCCTGCCAGTCTGACCCTCGAGAACCGGTGGGGAAGGTGAACCTGTCACGCAGCAGCGCTGAGGGGAAGTGCTCACATGATAGCGACAGAGATGGAGAAAGTGGAGCCGGAAACCCCCTACGGTTTGGAGAGTCTGGGTCACGGACGGGGATGCGGCTGGCTCGGGGTGAGAGTTCACGAGGTGATGCTGGAGCTGCATCAACACTGTGTCCAGTCATCTCACCCTGGTTGGGAGTTGAAGAAGGCCCACCGTCAGGACAGCCAGAGTCACTCTCCACATCCTTGTCAGAGGCCTTGACAGAGATAATGTTTTCATCTGGCTTGTTAGGGCTTTTAGAGGGTGAAATAGCTGGCACGTGGTCAGGCTGAGAGTCGTCTCCTGTCTTCTGCTGAGGCTGAACGGGCTGTAGCACTGAATTGGATGACTGTGAAGGGAATAACATTAAGACAGATACATACAAGGACATTATTAATAGAGCTCTGCGGGGAAAATCTCTTATACATCTGTTTTTCTTCATGGTACCATCATCTGCTTGGCCAAAAAGTTTCTGAGCTTGGTGCTTTGTGTCAGCTTCTCTTTCGGTCTATTTATGATTTTGATATACAGTAATCCCAAAATCTGAGACATAGTGATGTTGCAGTGAAACCACTGCAATGCACCCATAAACGATCACTGCTTACTGCTACAGTTTTCATTATACAATCAAACATATTTTATGACATAATTACAGTATTAGGTTAAAATTAATGACAAGGAATGTTGTCATAATATAGGCCTAATTGTTGTCTCACAATTCCTGTATATCTCAGAATGTGATCTTATTTGTTTAGAAATGCTATTACAGCTACTTTAGAATGTAGCATGAGATACTGACCTGCTCAAGATGAGTCCTGCTGAGGACCACTGACACAGGCTGTACTGTGGGCAGTCTTCTTAATCCAGACAAGCCTATTATGCCAGGCAAACCCGGTAGTCTGGCGAATGGAGGTCCAGTGTGGCAGACGGCTGTGTGGAATTCTGCTGAAC
>NW_015552582.1:2137843-2172181 GCF_001515605.1 Sinocyclocheilus anshuiensis | reverse complement strand
TCCTTCTGAACCGCAACCACCCTCAAGCTCCACTAGAACCCACTCCTGTGAGTCTTGTGGGACGGGGCTGAGATTGACGGCAACATAACCGCTGCTGGCCGCACCCTCCTCGTCCTCCAACGAGCCCTGCTCGACCCGACAGATGGACCTGTCTTGGGCCAGACCTGGACGTTGCTTCCCTAAACTAATAAGACAAAGAAGGAGAAGTGGTTATGACATCTCTAGAGACCTATTCACATTTATAAGGAAGACTATTAGGATTTTCTTTACTGACTAGGCCTCAAGGAAGCGTTCAATTGTGGGTTTGGGTTCAGGGGTCAGTCTTTTGTCTAACCCCATGCTCTGACTATGGCGCATCCTTCTCAGTAGAGGAGCCACACGGTCGATGAGCAAGGTCTCTGAGCGCACACGTCTGGGAGAGCCCTGGATGGAACCACTGTTGGGGCTCTGGTTGCCCTCTTTGCTTCGCTCCTCCTCACTAGCCACCTGAATCAGAAACACAAGCTCATGACCATCTCCGACTTAAATACATACTTGCAAACTCCGAACCAGTGAAAAAGGTGATGGGTGGGGTATAGGTAACAACAGGCCTACTCTTTAAATTCTTCAAAATTTTTTGGAGCAGTTGAAATTGTTTCAGAATTTTTTTATATTAGAATAGAACTATGTGTTGTTTAGGTATCAATACTGTTTTGAAAAAACATCACTGTCTATCCTAAACTGTAAAATGACCATAAAAAAATGATGATTTCAACAACTTTTCAGTTCAAATAATACAAGTTTTGACAAAAACAGTTTTATGAAATGATAAAACTCACATTACAGTTGTATATTATACATATTTGGTCTAGACAAACGGCAGATGGTCAACAAAATTGTAGATGGGCTAAATAAAAATGCAAATTCACTCTCTGACAGTAGGTGGCTAATATACAAAAGCAGAAATACAGCAGTTACCCCTGTACAATCAAGTCTGTGAAACTTTTTCATCTCTAAAACAATCTGTATTGTGTAAAAGCTATATAAATGAAGGTGACTTGACTTGTACTGGGGTAACTGCTGTATTTCTGCTTTTGTATATTAGCCACCTACTGTCAGAGATTGAATTTGCATTTTTATTTAGCCCATCTGCAATTTTGTTGACCGTCTGCCATTTTTGTAGACCAAACAATTCGACGCCGGATTTTCTGAAAGACTGAAATTAAAAGATGATTCAGTGCCGACTATATTGGATCCGACAGTAATGTCGCAATACACAAGCGTGAGTAACTGTTTTTATTACGTGATCACTATTGCTTTGTCTGTTATTACAGATCGTTTGATATGATTGCGTATTTATGCGTTTTTAACCTAAATCACAGCAGAGTCCATCTGTGAAGGATGTCGGATGTCAAACGTTCATGCAGATTTTTAAATATGCAAAACCGTTAGCCAATCATAGTGGTGGGCGTTTACTTCCGAGTCTACAATCTGCCACGCCTATTCAAACGGAGAGTTCTGATGAGAGGGGGGTCAAAACAGGACAGAAAATAGCCTATTACTGCTAAAATATTGTTTTTTTTATGTAAAAATCTTTATAACATTATAAGTGGACCTCAGAGAACACAAAATAATAAAAAAGGCAGTTTCATGACCCCTTTAATTCAGTGTTGGTTCAGTTCAACAACTGTAAAGTTATGAAATTATGAAACACGTTCAATTCCGCTATAAGCAGCTCTACAGAAGATAGGCCTAATTGTTTTTTTTTAGTTTGACTCTCAAGATCAATGTTGATTCAGTTCAATAACAGTGTGGATGCTGCAAAATTTGTCAATTATTAAATACATTCAATTCAGCTATAAAGTGGTGCTGTGCTTATAAACACTACTTTATTAGGCATCATCATAACCCCCCACCTCCCCCCTTAAATGTCAGAGCGGCTAATTTTGCCAAAAGGCAACGTTTGCATTTGCAGGTATTTAAAAGGGGAGATTAGCAGTTGTTCTGTCTGAATAGTACCTTTCTGATTAGTGGTTGAACATGGTTGAGGTTTCGGTCATGGCTGTGCTCCATATCCTCCCAGATATCTGCTCCCTGTGCAGGCTGCATTGGGATGGGTGCGCAATTATCAGCCTCGCTGAGGCGCTCACCCTGAAGGACGTCCTCTGTGTTCTCACGCTGCAGATCGCCCGGAATCACGGAGGCATTGGCCATGCTGGAAGGAAAAACATTAATTTATGTAGACCTCAAACAGTTTATATAGAGACCCAATATATCATTGAGTCATTGTAGATGCTAGACATCTACCCCAAATATGCAGGTGTGAGGCGGGTCAACTGCTGGGCTGTGGTTGCCAGGGTTCCAACATTAAGTGTGTCCTCTGAATCTGTTCTTTCCCAGTCATACAGGTCGTTTTCCACCACATTATAGCTCTTCATGCTGTTGTCAAAGACTGACATCAGTAGCTGCAACACAATGAGAGAGCATGTTAGTGATTGGTTTACAAAGTCTATGGTCAAGAAAGGCTAAATTCAATACCTGATAATCCGGTTTAGTGTAGTAGTCCAGGTTGGAGATATGGTCGAGAAAAACACTAAACTCATCTGGGAGGTGTTTCAGCATGAGGCGATGGTTGTATGTCTCCTTCATATTTCCGACCTGTTCCTGTATTGATGGCAGGACTGAGAACACCAGCATATCTCTTATCCACGGAAAATTATGATCAGAGCAGAACTTACTTTGTCTTTGATTTTTCTCCAGGGTAGCTGACCCACCATGAACTCCACAAGCATGTAAAATAAAGACCACAGGTCATCATGTCGACCCATTTCCTTTAAAAAAAAAAAAAAGAAGGATGTACATTTTAGTGAAATATGAACAAGTAACATGACATGCTGTGTATAAGACACCTGACTGGCATCCGCCATTAGCTTGAGAATGTAAGAGAGAGGAGTTACCCTATTCTTGTGAGCATTAACTGAAGCATAACGGACGGTTCCTCTGAATCCTGCCACTGGACGTGGCTTTAGACAAAAAAAGAGAATGTGCAGACATAAGTAAACATACAGAAACACATTACAGGGATAATTCAGACAAAAATGAAAATTCAGTCAAAATTCTGACATTGAAATTTAAGTCAGTATTCAATTAAACATCTTGACATCCACCACTATCCTTTTTGGTGCATTCATGAGAGTTTGAGACGTAGCAATTGGAATTTGAGTTTGAGTTTGGAATGACAGGACTGTGAGTAAATGATGACTGAATTTTCATTTTGGGGTGAACTGTCCATTTATAACACTTATATGAAATTTCATAAACATAAGCTTTTAAAGACATCTGTGATTACTTACTGGACGGACTTCTTGACATGAGTTTGTAAATTGGCGTGCCAACCCAAAATCAAGCATATAACAGGTTCGGCACGTACTGGCAAGTCGACCCATTGCGAAGTTAGACTATTTGAGGAAAAAAAAGGTTAGATGACTAGTTTATATAGTCTAAAAAGAAATAATGAGGCC
Source organism: Sinocyclocheilus anshuiensis (assembly GCF_001515605.1). Taxonomy (NCBI): domain Eukaryota; kingdom Metazoa; phylum Chordata; class Actinopteri; order Cypriniformes; family Cyprinidae; genus Sinocyclocheilus; species Sinocyclocheilus anshuiensis. The sequence goes on along the minus strand of NW_015552582.1, from coordinate 2,168,681 downwards.
CTGTTAAACATGAATTTTAGTCAACATTAAAAGTGCTTTTAGGCCCAGGGCTGTCTGTGAGAGAGCAGAATCTTTAGAGCACTCTTACGGGTTTGATGTCTCTGTGCAGGAAGCCCACAGAGTGGATGCTCTCGATGGCCTCTAAGATTTGTCGGCCCAGCCTGAGTGTGGTGGAGAAGCTGAAGGTGCCACGGCTCATGTTGCGTCGAAGGTCTGCCAAGTTCCTTCCCTGCAGTTCAATGGACAAACATCACTTCAGGTGACTGAGATCAGGGTTGTTGTGTTACTTTGAGTTGTGTGTGATAACGTCCCATCAAGAAACAAGAATAAATCATTTGATACCCCACCTGAAGCTCCATAACCACATAGTTGAAGCGGTCATTGCGCCCACAGCCAACAAAACGACAAACATGGTCTTTACCTACGAAATGGGTCAAGGTAAAAATGGTTAATGTCAAACAAATCCATATGTATTTTTAATTAATATTCCCCTTGTGTTTGGCCATGTATGACTGCCCAAAATAGAGTAGCACACACAGTGCAAAATGACTCATCAAATTGTGTTTTCATGCTTGTTTTATATACATTAACTAAAAAAATAAAAAAAAATCAGTATCTTAAATGTCTGTGTTAATTTTACCCTGAAGTCTTTTCAAAACTGCTACTTCCATCTTCAGGACCTGTTTGGGTTGCTGGGCAGACTCCACTTTCAGAGCCACATTGACTTGGGTCACCTGGTCCAAGACTTCATAAATCTCACCAAAACCACCCCCGCCAATTTTCTTCAACTAGATAAGAAAGATAAATTCTGAATGAACGACGAAGAAATCCTGAAACAAATTACTATGCAAACATTTTTTGTCGATAGGATTTCTTCATGTTTTTGTTTCACAGTAATATTGTAAAATATTATCACTTAACTGTTCTTAATTCTATTTAATTCTTAGAATTACTTAGAATTCTACTTAATTCTATTTTAATATACTTTAAAATGTAATTTATTCCTGTGATGTCTAAGTTGAATTTTCAGCAGTCATTAATCCAGTCTTCTGTGTCACATGATCCTTCAGAAATCATTTTGATATGCTGATTTGTTGCTCAAGAACATTTCTTATTATTAGCAATGATGAAAACAGCTTTATATTTTTGTGGAATATGTGATGCATTTTATTTTTCAGGATTCTTTGATGAATAAAAAGTTCAAAAGAACAGCATTTATGTCACTTTTGATCAATTTGATATATCATTACTGAATAAAAATATAAATTTTTCAAAAAAAGAAAAAACATATTGACCCCAAACCTTTGAAAGGTAATGTACTGTATATATTTTTTCCTTCTATAATTGACTAAAAAGCTTTCAAACTTGTGTCAGAGAACAGATGTTACAAAACAGATTCTGTTCAGGCATGAAATACTGCCTTGAAAAAAATGTCCTAGCAAAACAACACTTTTGTCATGAAATTTAATGCTGTGTCTCATTACTATTAGTCAGCATCCTGTATAGTTTTCTGTGCTGATGTTAGCACTGCTCAACACACCTGCAGTGTATCGTTTGACTGAGCTCAAAAGGAAAAAAAAAGTAAGTAAAAGTTTACATAAAAGTATCTGACAGTTATCAGAACATCTCTACGAAACTAACAGTGAGTATTTGAATAGTCCTGAAGCCTTGTCCTCGTAAATACAGCTCGTTCAAAACAACTCACCACTCTCCATCGCTCCCGGACCATGCTCCCGACAGCCAAGATATCAGTCTGCTCCCCTGACCCACTCATCCTGAGGCTCAAGAGTGGACTGAGCACACTCGGAGAAGATCTACACCTCACATCAGTGAGCTCGGGTCCTCACTGAAACGAAACAGATTTGTAGATTTTAAAAAGGCTTAATTTAGTTGAAACTGCAGAGTTACAGTAGAAATTAAAGGCTCTAGAGTAGTTTGCAGACATAAGGGAGATTTCTTTACCTACAGTAGCTGTAGACAAGACAAAAATAATGAAAGATGCATTTTATTGGCTCCATCCATTCGTAAAAAGACCTTCTGTAAAGGCACCCAAACTACATGAATCTGACCTGTCATAAGGTTGTCTTTTAGGTAAGATCTGTATAAGAACCTGTCCTGATTCTTTTTTTTCTGACTGACTGCTAGGGTGCAGAGCAAAACTGATGGAGCTAAATACAGTCAAATCCTTAAGGAACAGGCTTACTGTAGGCCTGAAACAAGAATAAAATTCACTATATCTGCAAGACAGTGACTCAGGGAAACATAATCTGTAAATCCACATCACAAAGACTACAAAATATTGGCTTATACGCATGCTTAGTTGTAAGACAGAGAACCTGGGCTCTGTTTTATGTCAACGATAAAACAAAAATGCAATCATTGCTATTGCTGTATGTTTCTATATCTATATATATGTTATCTATATATAAATCAAAACAAAACTGACATGAATATTTTACATTTGAATAAATTTGAATTTGATTGGAGCACAGAAATATTATAGTTTAAAATATATAAAATTATTGTCTGTCTTAAAAAGGACCCAAGGCTATTAAAAGGTTTTACTCAAGCTTTAATCATTAAATCTGTACTGTATTAGCAATACTATCATTTTTTTTCCACCAGTCAGAACAGATGGATGACAGTCCATACTAGCTGCATGCAGTAAGTTACTGTTTTTAATGAGGATCATCTTAAGGATGGCTGCAGCTGGCCTGTTACATGTCTTTAATAGCTGGCTGTGTTATTGAATTGTAATCCTTTTAGTTTATGCTAACATCCACAAGCTATGCTGAAAACTGCCGCTGTCTCGTAGATGTTGGTTGAGGCTTTCTCTGTCCTTTCCGCTCCCAGTGATAACGGGGAGACATGGGACACAGGCTAGCTAAAGCATCAACCAGAGCCAAAGGTTGGCAAAAAAAAAACCGCAATGAAGCGACACAGCGCTAGCTAATTAGCCAAATTGAACATCGGCACCGCAACATACAGCTATTATTGAACATACGGTTGCCAGGTTACACATTGGCAACACAATGTTGTGACAGCTGTAATCCCGCTAATAATGCGGACTAGCTCGCTAAACGGACAGCACGCGTTCATTGAGGGACCCGGCGTGTACATTATTACCTCTGTCTGCAGCGATGGTCCAAGATGTTTCCGAAGACTTCAAAACATCTTTTTTGTTCTACACACCATGATGATATGAGAAACAACGGCTCTGGACATAATAATCCCATAACGTTTTGAAACGACTGAAGTTCCCGTTATTTGCCTCACTTCTCTCAGCAGCAGCGATGATGCCTGAGCGAGCGGACCGATATGTGACGTCACATCTGGTCGAATGGGTTTGATTTTAAACATCGTTTGGAATAATAATCACATGAATATTTTAATAGATAAATGATATTTAAAACAGAATGGTTATCAATAAGGTTTCATTTGTTAACATAATACGGACTCAGCATTTAATAATACATTATTAAAAACAAAAGCTGTATCACTTCATAGTCCTTAATGGACCTGAGCTCACACGCAATGAACAATTGTATTTAACTAATGTTAGTTAACTAATGGATCCTTATTGTAAAGTGTCACCGTTTTTATAATTATTCGTATTGATGGCCATTTTGTTAAAATTTGCTTTAGGATATTATGCTCACACGCTGAACATTTAAGTATACGTAAATTAAGATTTAAATTAAAAAAGCACATTATCCTTATTTTGGTCACATATCTTCATTGTGGAATTAGGCAAACATTCATTTCAAAATATAAAAAATAATTCAAACATTTAGTTAGGAAAACAATATTAGTTCTAAATGCACTCAGAAACCAGCAATAGTGGTTACACATAATTAGATATGAGATATAGGTATTACTTGTAATTAATCTAATATAATTTAATAGTCACTGAGTGAAACAGTTCTGTCCTTTTCCAGTTTTCATTTAACACAAACAAATGCATCCACAATGTACAAATGTTTCTTATAAGAATGAGAGGAATTTATACATTTATGCAGACAGATGTCAGTTTTATACTTGTAGTAAACACTACACTGTTTTTGAGACTAGGGTTCCTTGTATCTTACTCTGTAAAAAATAAAGAAAAAAAAATATTTACTGGCATTAAACTTACTGAGTGCTATTTCCATATTTTTATAAAGCAAATACACATGGACTAACAGAAGATTTTCTTGTCAGTACACAATACCCGGTTCACAGATCACTAAAAATATTCCTCAGATAAAATGTTTAGAGAAATAATGTCATCCTAACAACAGCACATCATGTAAGCAAAAAAAAAAAAAAGATTTTGAAACCTATAAAACACAGGATTAAAAACCTTAAAATATTATTCTAAGATTTGTTTGGCATTGGAATCATGTAAAAATGGTTCCCTTTCCTAAAGTGAAAATTTGCATTCAAAACAATTTTAAAATCCAAGCACAACTATCCTTTTTTTAACAGTTGAGACATGCCCACAGAAACGGCTTTAGGCAATAAGTAGTGATGGTTCCTAAGTGTTGAATCTAGGGATGCACGATATTGGATTTTGCCGATATCCGATATGCCGATATTTTTCAACTCATTTTGGCCGATAACGATATATTTCCTTTTGTTTGGAAACAACCCCAAGTCTCTCCTATGCAGAAATTATAAGCAAAATATTTTTAATTTTGGTTAAGTTTTAACAATAACTTATTTGTTAGAATTAAATAAACAACAACAAAGGTTTTGACAGTACATTGAAGCTTTAACTATAGCCTAAATAAACTATATATCTCAATCGCTGCATTTTTCCCCCAGAAAGATGCAGTGTTAACCCTAACATTTTAGACTCAATTTTAAGATTTAACATTTGTAGATGGTCTAAAGCAAAAGAGCTGTAAAAAAAATCTGAAAATCTTTGAGCTTATGATTTGTTTAAAAAATAAAACATATTACACATTAAAGAATAAATCAGTATATATAAAATTAATTTTCAAGTGTCATGTTTGATTTTTTTTCATGTAAGCTATAGCTTCTGACCTTTAAATCAAAACATACTCATTATTTGATGACATCAATTACTGCTTCATTTATTCAGAAACAGTCTAAATGTTATTTTGGTAGGCTATTTTACTTTTAATTTAATTAGAAGTAGGCCAACAGCGCTCCCTACAGATTAAAACTCCTTACAGAACGGGCTTTAGGACCTGGGGGAGGCTGCCGCTGCTGCCACTGCACGTGCTATTACTGTTTACTCTATCACACACCAAACGCTTTTCTGTATGTGCTTTCACAGATTAAATGCAGCGATCCAAAACAGTCAATCTAATCATCATTCAGACAAAAATTTTCTTCAAGAATGAGCCACACTGCTGACTTGATCTAATCACTAGCACACCCTGAGCACATGTGAGTTAAGGTATTCATTCCTCTTATCGGCAAGACATATCAGCATCATTTTTCATATCCGTTTCAGTATCAGTCCGATAATATCGTGCATCCCAATCAAACTCTAAAACAATACTAAAACGTTATTCTTTCTTAAAATGGAAATAACAGTTAAAACTAAAAACAAAAATGCTTTGTGGACAGCATTTTGTTCAAAGTCCAATATTAGCTCTCATTTGCAGCTTTTCCTTCACCAAGCATCCTCTCTCTCTCTGGGGCTTCTTCCTCCTCTGCTCTCTGCTCTCCAGGGCAGCAGGGCAATTTGGCCATCAAGGGCTTGTGCAGTCCATTGTACAGCGCTGTACCAAGGAGTAGGATGATGAAGCCTAAAATCTGTAGGCCGTGGAATACCTCCCAACCCAGCGCCAAACTCATGACCCAGATGACCACAGTACGCAGACTGTCCAGCACCATGCGAGTGGTGGCACTTATTTCCTTGGTGACGCTGATGCCAGCGAAGTTAAAGAAGGCAATGCTCACAGTGTTGCCCAGAAGTGCCAGTAAAATGAGAGGCTTATGACCAATCTGACAAAAGGCGTCCAACGCGTCTTCAAGGACCTGCCGTGGGTTGTCTGCAAAACTTCCCACATGGATGTAGAACATTGGGATGAGGAGCAAAGAGAGGATGACAAATCCGAAAAAACCTAAGAGAGAGAGAGAAGACAACTAAGACACTGGGAAACAGATCAATCAAAGAAGTGTTCCTAAACTGATACGTTTATATATATATATATATATATAAACAAAATTGCCTGTTTGTCAGTAGGTGTTCATCATTAACAAAGGCATATTTGGCCGCATTTTTCTGATTTGACAGTAACAATGAATGGGGAGGACTGAGAGTGAAATAACCTCAGAAGCCACTGCGTCAAGTCAGAAAATATAATCACTCATTTGTAACAGCACTGACAGATAAGTTAATCACAGACTTAGGGGGGCTAAAATGAAAAACGGAGATCTCCTAAAAAGGGTCTAGCAAACATCTATGGTAACGACAACATTTAGTTGTAGGCCAGTCAGCATTGTTTGTTTCATTAATCTATACTACCTTTGATTTATTGCGGATTTAATCTTTTTAACAGTTAGCCTTTTCTAGCAATTAATCAAACAATAAAGACTAAATACATTACATAAATACATTTCTTTTGAACTTTCAATTCAAACAAATTTTGAAAAATAAATAACCAGCACAACTGTTTTCAACAATGATAATAACAATAAATATTTTTTTGAGTACTAAATCAGAATATTAGAATGATTTCTGAAGGATCACGATACAGAAGACTGTTGTAACGGCTGCTGAAATTCAACTTTACTATCACAAGAATAAATTACATTTTAAAATATATAAAAAAATAAAACAGTTATTTTAAATTGTAATATTATTTCACGATATTACTGTTTTTACTATATTTTTGATCAAATAAATACAGCCTTAGTGAGCATTGGAAACTTCTTTCGAAAACATTCAAACAAATCTTACTGGCCCAAAACTTTTAAACCGTAGCATGTGACATAACATAAAAGTCTATAATCATTATGATAACATTATTAATAAGTAGCATTAATATACTTCAGGGCTCAATGCTAAGGATTTTTTCCACTGGCCCGGTCGAGCCAGTGGTTCAAATTTTTACTTGCCCTGCCTACATTTTCACTGGCCCTGCCACAAAAAAATAAAATAGTGGCTGTTATCATTGTTTTTGACCTATGTTATATATTTTATTCTAAAAAACACCAAAATTTTAGATATCAGTTAAATTTTTTACAACTCTCATTTCCAATTTCGATACCACTACTAGCCTAATAAATATAAAGTCCAAAGATATTAAAGACAAGTGAACAGTCAGGAAATAATAACAAATGAACAAATTACAAGCAATAGCACAATTAAATATATAGAACAAAGATTCAAATGAAATGATGCTTTAGGTTTTTATGTTTGCAGGTGTTCAGGTACAGAAATTGAAAAGTCACATGTAAAATAACATTGCATATTCTTTACTCAGTTTTACCATTCTTGATTTTTCATAGCCATTTGAAATTAGATACAACCACTGAATTTTAATCACGAATTGATCCAAAAAGAGATTCTACACATTTGATTTAAATTAGACTGTATAATTTCAGAATTTGAAGCAAAAACAGAATGGTCTGACTTTAGCTTTGTGAAATTATGCTACATAAAACATCTGCACAAAACAAAAACAGCAGATGAGCTGAATTAGACGCAAATTCACTCTCTGACAGTAGGTGGCGCTTATGGAACAGCAGCAATACAGCATTTCCTTGGTTACCGCTGTAAACACAGCAGCTCTGCCCTTATAAACACTACTTTAATACGCATTATACAGAGGCATGATGAAAAGAAAACGCCATGTAAACGTTTCTAAAGACAGTCAGTTCCCCTCAGAAACACGTTCATATAAACCCCCAATTCAATATTTATTATTTTCTTCCTAACCATTAGGCTACGACTGCCCCATTTATGTACAGTATATACATAGGTGTATTTTATTCATATATCTTTATTTTTTTATTATCTGTGTGTTGTTGTTGTCTCTGTGTACTGGAAGCTTCTGTTACCAAAACAAATTCATTGTATGTGCAAACACACTTGCCAATAAAGCTCTTTCTGACTTCGGACTCTATTCCGCACATCGTGAACAATGAGCTGCTCTGCCTGCTACAGTATTTTCTCCTCTTTGTGTCCATCTTCAGCGTCTCTGGCCTCTGTTAACATCCTGTTTACAGACTTAATATAATAATAATGGCAATATATTCAAAATTTTACCTTCAGTCCCAACAGCCTTCAGTGGATGCACATTGTGCTTGTAAACAAACTTCTCCTCCAGGACCATCTGGACTGCAACAATAATCTGCGCCATGATGATCAAAAGGTCCCCTATAAAACAAGATCAAAAGATAATCAGTGCAACAGTCCAATCAGATAGAGATGCAAGATACAATCAAATAAAGAAAAAATCCTGATATCCAGCCTACGAGAAGATTTTCTGATTTGTAAAAGACAAATAGTCATTACGTATGATTCAAAACATTCAGCAGCAGGTAACTACTGACCTGTGATAACCTCACTGAGCTTATGGGAGTCATTCCCATGGCCACTCAGAAAGTCAGCCAGGCCAACCACCACCAGACCAAGGATGGTGACTAGGATCCCAATCCACTGGCTGGGCTGCAGTCGCCGTCCTAAGAACGCTACAGACAACAGTCCAGTAAAGATGATCACAGCTCCTCGCAGCATCTGGAAACTAGAGGCGCTGGTCATGTTCAGTGCTAGAGATATAAACAAAGAGGAATGAATACACAAGCACAGAACCTGTTTAAGTAAATCCAAGAATAAAAAGAATAGATATATATAGTTTTAAAGAAGATAATACACAGTTCATTCACTTATACTGCTGACACTGTAACGATACAAAGCTGGTTGTAAATTGGTGAACCTACCTTTTAAGGACTAAAGACTATTGACACAATATACTCCACACACACGTTGGATACTCACCAATATACATGATGGATGTTCCCAACATGTCACAAAGGGCAGGGGGGAGGAAAAGTAGGGGGTTGAAACTTTGGCCCGGATCCATCGTGGGCTCAGGTTTGCACCGATCATGACAAAGGAGAATGTGGAACACCACCAGACAGGACAGCTCTCCCAAAAACATTCCCACAGCCTGGAAGGGTGAGACGAGGAGATGTGCGGTGAAGAAAGGAGTAATTTATTATTAAGATGCATGCAGGAAAAGCGACAGAGACAGGGAAAAGTGATATGAAGAGAAGGACATAGAGTCAAAACCAGTTCTCACTTTGCCAAAACATAAATAACTCTTTCAGTTCTCCGTTTCTTGAGAGGTACTGAAAAAAAAAATGCTGAGAGCGAAGTTTGATGTGAATAGTGTGTTGTTTTCTCGAGGATAGATAAATATCATTACCTGTACAAAAGGGTGGGAGAAGGCATGAACTGGGGTACCATTACATCCAGGTGCAGAGAACATATCAGCCCATCTAGAAGACAAACAGATTTATTAAAGGTCATTAAATGTGTAAATGTGATATTAAAATTCATCCAACTTAATGTGCATTAATATGCAGTATAACAGTAAATAACGCAGTCATAGCAAACATTGGCTCAAAGATAGATTTAGTTTGGGAAGCACGCAAATCCGTTTGTCCAAACCAGTGGTTCTCAAAGTTTTTTGGTCACACCCCCTTTAAACTACTCCACTTAAGTCACTATAGGTTTAATAAGTAACTATGCACATGGTACAGTAATGTCATTTTTACAACCATGAAATGACAATGCAAGACTTTAACAAATAGATTTTAACAGCTCCTTTAGATTTAACAATTTGACGATTGATTTTAGAAAGATTTGGTTATAAAGAAGAGTCATTGTGGTACTGTAAGAAACGAGTGTACAAATATAGTTAAGTGTTAAAACAGAGATGCATCAGTGTCAGTTTTTCAGCAGATACTGAGTGAAGTGTGGTATCAAATACCATCTGCCTAGAAACATCAAGCTTGTTTTAGATACAAAGCTGTATCAATTTACAAGTTACTTAACAGCTGACATCTTCTTGGCTAAATGGACCAGCAAGTTGAATGCTGCGATTGCACTACTGACTAATAGTCACAAGGGTTTTGGTGGCAGAATTGCTGATTTTGCAGCATCAACATGTCACGACACGTCGGATCTTCACTATTTCACGTGAGTCGTCTAATCATCTTGTCCTAAAATATTTCGTCTGTATATGTAAAGTGCATACGTTGTTACTGAAAAACAGTCTTTCTTTCATCTATTTTTTTTGCTTACATTAACAAAAAACCATGAGATATTACACAATAAAATGACACATCTTCACAAAATAATAAGGACACGGAGTACAGTTTTGTAAAAGAAAATGTGAAAGCATCCTTGTCTGTCCTATTAATAGAGGCAATTAGTTCAGTTAATATAAGTAAGCAGAAATCACATGTAAACAAACACCATCTAGCGCGTGCGTGCTACTTACTTTGCGGAGAGTGTGTTAATAGAGCCTGTGGTGAGCATCAGACCGGCGAGAAAGAGCTGGTATTTTGTCCAAGCCATGGTGAGTGTGGGACTGAGTGACCATGAACATCAGACACTCAGGCTCTCTTGAGATTTGTCTTTCTTGCTGATGATGAGTACAACTGTCTAAACAGGTCGTTTCCCTGTATACAAATCACATGATGGCGATCATGTGACACACCAGCTGACGCCTTACTTCCGCAGATTTTAAATGTAGAAATGCCCAGATCTTCTGTCTTAATATGATATATGAATCATATATGAGCAGCCGAGCAATCAATATGCGATTAGAACAACACAGTAATTTGAGCAAAATTAATTTGACAACTAATGTGATCGTTCGACTACGATGTGTTTCTTTCCTGACTTGTTGGTACAACAAATAACAACAAAAAACGGATGTTTACAGTATTAGATAAATAGCTAAAAACCTTTATTTAATTCAGGATACAGTATTATACGGTGAATTCTTATAAAAGATTCCTTCGTTCCAAATGTTTGTGCGGCGTTTGAATCACTTCAGTGACTCGGTTCCTTTGAATCCGTTGACCAAAAAGATTAGTTCAGATTCATTTGCTGACCCTTTAGCACGCCAGTAGGTGGCGTCCAGTTTATTTTTCGCTCTGATTGACATAAGCAAGTCCGGACCTTGTTTTCTTTAAAGGGGTCATATGATACGATTTCAAGTTTTCCTTTCTCTTTGGAGTGTTACAAGCTGTTCGTGAATAGATAAGATCCCTAAAGTTGCAAAGACTAAAGTCTCAAACCCAAAGAGATATTCTTTATAAAAGGTAAGACTGGTCCATGCCCTCCTAAAACGCCTCGTTTAAACACGCCCCCACATGTCTAAGTCACGATGTGGGAAGATTTGCATAATGCCACCCAAATGTTCACGCAAAGAAAGAAGATAACTTTATTGTTGCTGCCACCGCCATGTTGTGAAGACGCTGTACTTTTTTTAACCTTAAACCGCATAAACACATTTCATTACACCAAATACACAAAATAATGTTATTTTTAGCAACATCATATGACCCCTTTAAAAAAATCTTTAAAATCTTTCAATGATTTAATATTTAAATCATACTATCTATTTGTATGCTATTAACACTTATTTTAGTTAATAACTAGATGAGTAAAGTTTGCAAACAAACTTTGAAGTTGGCTTGAAAAAGCCTTGTCTGAAAGTAAAAGCTTGTGTAAAAGCTTAAAGTTTGAAAGTTTAGATAGATATATTAGATAGAAGTTAAGTTAACATTAGATAACATGTTGCTAGCATTATTTAACATGTTGATACATAATTAGCATGATGTAAACATATTGCTAGCTTGATTCTAACATGATTTGCATGTTTTTAACATGATTATCATGTTGTCAGCATGTTTCTAGCATGTTTCTAGCATGATTAGCACATTGTTAGCATGTTGCTAACATGTATTTAACATGATTAACATGTTGCTAGCATGTTTAACCTGATTAACCTGTTGCTACCATGTTTAACATGTTGTCAGCGTGTTTTAGCATGATTAACATGTTTGTAGCACAATTAGCATGTTGCTAGCATGTTTTATGTTGTTTGCTACAATAGGCAGCTTAAATACACCATTAGTTTCACCGTACAAAAGCTTAAATAGCATTTCAGTAAGTTGGCTTTCTCAAGCCAACTTAATAACTATTCCATAACTTATTCGTTAGATACCAGATCTTTTTTTATTAGATGGTTGTACTTATTCAAGTAGTGACTAGTATTTAATTATACTTGACTGGTTAAGAAAATACAAACTATTTAGTTTTAAGGATTTAATGTTAAAATGTCTTGCGACATGTCAGTGTATCGCAAACGTCAGGCACAGACGCTGAAGTTTCTTTCTCATTGCTTGGGGTTTGTTGCAGATTTTTGGTAAGGAGCCCGATAGAGAACCAGGTCAACATGCATTTTTAACACGAATGTAATGACACTGTCAACACATCCTGTAACATATCTTGAAATAATAAAAAGTGAAAGTGATATGGAAATATAAAGGTCTCCTGTTTCAGTTGGTCTCACTAATAAAATATTGCACATTCCAGCAGTGCGCGAGAAGTTTCTTCCATCCAATCACAGCGTGCGCTTTTGCGCCTTGTATCGCCTCGCCTTCAGTCCGAAACGCGCTGATTGGCTGCGTCAGTGCGAACTGTTTTGTTGATAAATAACTTTGATGGATTGATTATTTTTCAAGAGGATCCTCGAACTCTACACGTCCTGCAAACAGTATCGGTAAAATTGCGCTTAAACAGCAGAATGTAAACAGGGTAACATGTTTGGTGACTACAACTGAAGAGTTCAAATGCGTTCGGATAGCAAAAGTTGTTGAATCTGTCAGCCTACATGTCGGAAAGGCCTCTCGATGCATTATGACATGGTATTTTAGCGTTTCAAATGTGCGCACTTACGTCTAGGCGATTACGACAGACTGCATTGTTCGTAGTGTGTAAATGGTCATGCACGCTGTTGACTTTGCCCAGGGTTGGAACTGTTTTGTAAGGTGCTGTCACCCGAACTTGAAAAGTAAGGAAGGAGCACGTCAATACCATATTGCAACAGTGTAAGTACGCTACAGTCTTAATCTGTTTCATACACGACATTTCGTTCAATAAACCAAGAAACGTAAAGGAGCAAAGTGCACCAAACTGATACTTTGTCTTCTTACAGGGTGGTTTGTTTTGCTGGGCAGCATTTATTATACATATATTTTGTTATAACAAATGTTTCATTGTAGTTGCTAGTTTGGGAGGGGTCATCAATGTGTTGAAAAGTAGTTCTGCTTGTTCGCTCTCTCCTGTATTCTCTCCCCATCTCTCTCTCCCGTTCGCTCTTCACTTCCTGTAATTCTTGTTGTCTTGCATTGCACTTTCATGCCCCTCCATTGCTGTCTGCTCTAGCCTTCTGCGTTTGTGTTTGTTAAGTTTCCTGGTTTTAGGCCACTATGTTCCTTTTCTACTCACAGGTCTTACCAAACAGCCATTCATTAATAGTATGCAAAAGGAATTTTTTGCATTTAGTGTCATGTCATTCTGTGAGTCAGTTTTGACATGATATGGCCTGTTTTGTTATTGGCGATCTGAAGATTTCTTGACAACTCATTCTATTTATAATTCATTTGAACTGTTCTGCTGCTGTAGAAATGTGAGCATTGACATTTTACAAACAAGAGCATTTATGATAAAGAAAAAAATTGTTTAAAATGTGCCAAGTGTTTATATATGTACTCTTTTTGTATTATTTTTAAGAAAAGTTTAATTTAATGACTTGTTTAGTTTAATGTTTTTTCTTTTTTCTTTTTTTTTCCAAAAAGTTTTGGGATGTTGTTTTTATATAAGTTTTGTTTATGAAAAATTGAAAAAATAATAAAGGATTATGTGAAACTACTAAATAAGTTTTTCTTTTAAATGATTTCATGCTTTTAATGATTCTTTGCATTCTAATATCAGGTCAGTTGTTTTACCCCGACATTTTGAACTTTATGCCCCCCCAAAATGATTAAAATTAATTTTAATTCAAAAGCTAAAATCATCTTTATGGAGCCCCTAAGGGGACATAATGATGAAAAAAGTGAGATTTAAAAATTATATTTCAATGCTTCTGCATTTGCAGTTTTGTACCCCTAAACTTTGTGTTCGCTCGAAATGTTTCTTGGGGGTGCGCAAATATTTTGTAATGTGCAAAACCATGAAATATAATTTTTCCTTAAATCTCATACTTTGTCCCTTGAGGGGCTCTGTACATCATAGAAGATGTGCGTGCAAGTTACTGTATGTATCAGTAGCATTTTTAATGTATTTTTGAATTAATTAATTATATTGAGACAAAATAAAATGAGTGTCATGTCACTGATCGATTTTTCTTTAACTTTTTTGTTTTTTTGTTTATTTTGTGTATAATGCAGACATAATTATACTTCTATTGTGACTGACTTCAAAACTTTACTTTTTGTCTTTCTCTCCTTTTTAGAACATTTCCTGTGACTGAGGAATGACTGAGTTTTTAAATATTTACACCACCTTTATACTGCAGTTTAGAAGCAAGAAAGGAGGTGGCGTGTCTAGACCTCACAAAATTGTGCATGTGCTCTGCTCTGTAAAACATTATTTTTTTTACATCCGGCCTAGTAATAGGCTTACTTAAAACTGAAGTGCTGAATGCTCCAGGTTTTTGCTTGTCTTATAGTTTCACACAATTGCCATGAGTCTTTCTCCACATCAGAGAGGAACCATAAACAGTATTAGCAAGCAGAATGTTGAAACCATTGGGGAAACAATGCAGCATTCAGGGGATCTCTTCTACAATGTGGACACTCCGTCCTTGGAGCAAACTCACAGCAGCCCAGAGGTTTTGATGGATTCTAGCCCTGAAGTCCAGGGTGTTTACAAATCTGATAAAGCATATCAGGTCCGGGGCCATCTTCAGCAATCGGGAACAGTAAAGTGGATGCCTCAAAACACAATGCAGACCGCGGCTTGGTTTCAGGGCGTCCCGAACCTGAACAAGTGGTCACAGAACTTTGGCCCTTCTCTAGATGGTATAGCTGACCCAAGAGGCTTTCACAAAAGTCATGAAATGGAGGCTGTAAAGTTGGAGAAGCATTCACCAAGTTCATCACAGTCCTACATGGACACCGTTCACGTTCCCGGGGCAGATTGGGACCGTCACACGATGGCTGCCATGCATCATGCTCAATTTCAGGCGCTCCAACAAAGTCACGGACCTGCAGACCTCCAGTATCAGCCTCAGGGAATGCATCACGATGTGTCCGACTCCACTCTGCAACCCTTCCAGTTGGCATTCGGACCTACCAAGCAACCACAGGCACCTGGTTTCCAACAAGTCTTCCAAGGCAACAGTGCGCCTTTAAATATGAATTATAACGAGAAACCGAAATCACAACAGCAACTCTTGCAGTTGCAACAGCAGCATCTGCATCGTCAGCACCAGATGCAACAGCTGCAGCAAATGCATCAGTTGCAGAAGCAGCAGCAACAACAACAACAGCAGCATCAGTTGCAACAGCAGCAACGGCTGCAGCAAATGCAACAGCAATACCAACAGCAGAAACATCTGCAACAGATGCAGCAGATGCAGCAGCAACTGCAACACAATGCACAAGGTTTTCAACAACTAGAGACTATAGAAAAGCAGCGAGTCAAACAAGACATTGAGTCACAAGATCTTGCCAGCGCTCACGTAAAAACAGAACTGAGCCAGACCCAGCTCATGGTCCCTCAGTCACAACATCCTGTTCCTCAGGGAGCAAATTATCAGGAATCTGGATCTGCAGAGGCCACTCCAGAACTCCAGGAGACCCAAACCAAACGTCAGGTCCTCCCTCGCCGCTCTCGCCGGCTCTCCAAAGATGGAGTCTCTCCTCAAGGCAACCAGACATCCAATGACAAGGTTTCTGCCCAGAATGGAGGAGTTGGTGGAGTCCAAGGACCCGCAGTAGGGGTCATCCAAAGCACTCCGAGACGACGGAGGGCCTCAAAGGAGATCAACCTTGAGACTCTTGCTCAAAAGGCTTCAGAGATGGAATTTTTGCCAGCAAAGGTGAGCCTATTTCATTTGGAAATCCATTTGAAGACATTGGAATAGCAGAAATATGTTCTAATATTAAATGTAACATATTAGAACATACCGGGCTGGAAATAATATCCTGATATGGTGCTCAGGAAATGTTTTTTGTTATTATCAATGTTAAAAACAGTTGTGCTGCTTAATATTTTTGTGCAAACCATGATACATTTTTTTTCAGGATTTTTTGATGCATAGTAAGTTTAAAAGAACAGCATTTATTTGAAATAGAAATTATTTGAGACATAATAAATGTCTTTACTGTCACTTTTGATAAATTTAATGTGTCATTGCTGAATACAAGTATTTATTTCAAAACAATTATCTTACTAACCACAAATTTTTGAATGGTTAGCATGCATTAAATATATGCTGGAATGTTTTGCTGCTTTGATGGTCTCCTAAGTTGTTTTTGTTGTTTAAACCAGCTTGTGAATTAGCTCATTCAAAACCTTAAAATTTCCATTGCTGACACTAGTAATAATTTGAAGCTGGGTGAAACGTGTCACCAGCTTTATAACTAATCAAACTATAAAAGTAAACATTACAGTACAAACTCAGCTCAGAGTAGTGTTTGCTATCAGGCTTCCCCAATCATATACAGTGTGAAGTGCAGAGGAGTAAAGCAGTCTGGTGAGCAACTGCATGTCTGCACACCTTCACATTCCACACTCTCTCAAAATCCATTGTTGAATTTGGGAGGGGCCGATTCACCAAGCCTTATTTGCTAACATCTGTCCGATCCAAGCCTCACAAAACAAGAAGTTTATGGTATGAATTCATTCTTTAAATGAAATTGATTCTCAATGTACAGTAACAGGGCAGAGACAGCTCTATTTGTTTGAGATGGTTGTTTAAAAAATTCATTTTAAAATATTGTCCTGTAAAGGTGTTTACACTAGTTACAGAGTAACTCATCTAGCTCTGTGACTCGATTAAATGCTGCCGGTTGCTTACACGCACTTTTATTTGTGCTTCTCTATCCTTTGTTTTTTTTTTTCTTCTCCATTCATATGTTATTCTGACGTTTTCTGTCTTCTATTAATAGTGTGAGGATGTTACCCCTGGTAGACCAGCTGGTATGGCACCACTAGTCATCCCAGTCTCGGTCCCAGTTCGGAGAGGTCAAACTCAAATGGAAGCGCCGGGCAGCTGGACACAGCTGGATAAAGTTCGACATCCCTCAGAGATTTCACATCAACAGAGCCAGCCTGATTGTAAACCCTCTGTTATTGTAGCACACCGGCACTCAATAAAGAACTCAGCAGCCGAGAGCTTCATCCAGGTTAATACAGTTAATTCAGGTTAATGCTAATGTTGCCAAGTCCACTTATTATAAGCGACTCTAGGCTTGTCGCTTATAGATTTGAGTAGTTGCAGGGTTGTGTATTTTTTGGGCATATTTTTAGAATATAGTTATGTATTTGGACTTGTTAGTGGTTTGCAATCATAGGACTAAACAGCTTTATTGTTATTTCATGTGTGATTATGTTTCTCTGTCTGTGAACACCTCCGGCAATCGCTATTTTTCCATCAAAATATTGCTGTCATTTTTGCCAGTGCTGCATGTGTTACTACATTACGGAACCCACAAACCGACAGCAACTTTTTTGACAGTATTTTGACATTTGAAGTCATTTAATTCAGCATCTTTATGCCATCACAAGCTGCTTTTGATGCAACAGTAAGACATTTCGGTAACACTTCACAATAAGGTTTAGTTTGTTAACATTAGTTCACTGCATTAGTTAACATGAACTAACAATGAACAATACTTGTATAGCATTTATTCATTTGTGTTCCGAAGATGAACGAAGGTCTTACGGGTTTGAAACGACATGAGGGTGAGTAATTAATGACAGAATTTTCATTTTTGGGTGAACTATCCCTTTAATCTTAGTTTATGCTAATTTGTACATTTATTAATACTTTTTAAAATCAAAAGTTGTATCTGTTATCATTAGTTAATTAAAGCTTATTGTAAAGTGTTACCTTAATTTCTTATATAATAAAAATCATAGCCCTCAATGCATACATATTAGATACAGTATGTAAATCTTATTTAAATAGCAAGGGAAAATAAAGTGGTTGGCATTAATGTGTCTTATGAGTTTTGAGGACGATAAAATCCAGATTTTTATTTCAGGGCTTTTATGCTGTGCTAAGGTGGTTATTTTGTCCTTAAATAGCATGCCGTGGGAGATGGAGGACTAGAAATGATTCAAGTAATGGAAAAAAAAACATGTTTTTGTTATAGCATAATAGAAAACTGGAATACAATCCAGTTAAAATGGGGGCATATGGGAGCCATATGCACACTTTATGACAGTGGTCTCCAAACTCTGTCCTGCAGGGCCGGTGTCCTTCAGAGTTTAGCTCCAGCCCTAATTAAACACACCTGAACCAGCTAATCAGGGTCTTACTAGGCAAATTCGAAACTTCCAGGCAAGTGTATTGAGACAAGTTGGAGCTAAACTCTGCAGGACACTGGCTTTATGATATGCATATGGCCCACCCACAAAACCAGGGGTTGTTTATTTTGGGCCTACCTTTCCAGACTGTTTGTTTTGGGCTAATTTTTTCAGACCACGTCACTTATTTCTTTAGTGAAACCTGGTAACACTGGTTAATGCTCTTAAATAATTTCCACACTAATGTTTTGCTTTTTTTCACATCAGAAGTGGCTTTTGAAAATAGTTTTTTAAAATAACGGTTTTTGCCATTTATGTTTGAATCAGGGTAAAGGGCAAGAAGACAAATCCAAGCGCCGTCCACGTCCCGAGCCTCTGGTCATACCTCAACCGTGCCCTTTCATCACCCCTTCTGTTTACTCCAGCATCACTCCCTACCAGAGCAATCTGCGCTCCCCAGTACGCCTGCTGGACCATGCCAGGATCATCCCACCGTACACCCCTCCACCCATTCTTTCACCTGTGCGTGAAGGCTCTGGGCTGTACTTCTCTGCTGTCCTCTCTTCTATGGCAGCAGGCAGCCAGGTCCTGCCACCTCCATCAACACCCCGCAGTGCCGCTCGAAGCTTGCTACGTTCAAGTGCGTTACACATTACTTTTCATTTTAAAGGACCTTTTTTATTAGTAACAATTTACAGTAAGGTTTTAAACATAAACATTTGCTAATGCATTAGTTATAGTAAACTATCAATGAACAATAGTTTTTTACAGCATTTATTCATCTAGGTTCATTTACAGTATAAACACAGTATTGTTCATCAATAGTTCATAATGTTAGTAACTAATGTTAACATAGAACTTTTAATAATAATGCATTAATATATGTGACCCTGGATCACAAAACCAGTCATAAGGGTCAATTATTTTAAATTTAGATTTATACATCATCTGAAAACATATGATATCATTTTGATATGGATCGGTTCAGAAGCAGATCTGTTAGTTTTTGATTCATACTTAAATAATACCAATGTGAATTTGAAGTTGAGTCTTGATTTTTCACATACTCGGATAAATTTCTTGGACTTACATTTTTTTAAAGAAGGCAATGGTGTATTACATACTACTATTTTTAGAAAGGAAACAGATAGAAATACTATTTTAAGAGCAGATAGTTTTCACCCTCCATGGTTGATTGACAATATTCCCTTAGGACAGTTTCAGAGGTTAAAAAGAATCTGTGACAAGGAAGATGATTTTGATTTCAAGGCTCAAGAAATGACTCAAAGATTTCAGGAACGAGGGTACAAAAACAGGGTGATCAACAAGGCATTTAATAAAGCAAGAAACATCAGTAGAGATGAGTTATTAGTACAAAAATGTAAATCACAAGATTCTGATAATTCGGTTTATTTCGTTACACAGTATAGTACAGAAGCGAATAGAATTAAGAAAATTATAAAAAAGAATTGGGAAATTGTGATGAGTGATCCCCATCTCAGGGAAGTCATGCCTGAATCTCCCTCCATTGTATTCCAGAAAGCGCCTACGATTAAAGATAAATTAGTGAGAAGTCATCTTTCCTCTAAGAAATTAAGTACCTGGTTATGTCCGAGTGCAGGAAATTACAGATGTGGCAATTGCAATCACTGTGACAATATGGTCAAGACAAATATGTTTAAAGATGTAACTTCACAAATTGAATTTAAAGTTAAATCCTTTATTAATTGCAGTACCTCATTTGTAGTGTATCGGTTAGAGTGTCCATGTGGTTGTTTCTATATAGGGATGACTACAAGGAAATTAAAGATCAGATTAGCAGAACATAAGAATGCCATTCGAGTTTGTAACCCTTTGTATCCTATGGCCCTTCATTATAAAGAGAAAAATCATGGTAGCCCAAGTACATTGAAGATAATCGGAATAGAACATGTCCCCAGGTCAATAAGAGGAGGTGATAGGGTCAATAGGCTTTTACAGAGAGAGTCTTTTTGGATCTATACACTGAAAGCAACTAAACTTCCAGGCTTAAATGGGGAATTAGACCTGGTACCTTTTTTGTAATAAGAATTCAGATTTGGAAGCATTATATTGGTGATCTTTTTTTTTTTTTTCCTCCCTCCTTTATATATATGATTATATTGTGTTTGATTTAATTTGATATGTAATCGTCAAACTTCCTCTCTATTGTTTGTCCTGTGTAGAACAACCAGGTGATTGTTATTTGACTAATTAACTGCTGCTTAAAATGAACTCCGATTGTGTTTGTTACTCACACCCTGACGAAGGCAAAATAGCCGCAACGCGTAGGTGTGCACTTGTCACCTGTTCTTAAAACTTATAGCCATGATGAAATAAAGGCTTTTTAAACATTTTTTTTAATAAGATTTGAGTGCCTTGGACTACCATTATTCTTACGCATTGATGTATGGTTTGTTAGGATAGGACAATATTTGGTCGAGATACAAGTATTTGAAAATCTGGAATCTGAGGGTGCAAAAAAATCGAAATACTGAGAAAATTGCCTTTAAAGTTGTCCAAATGAAGTTCTTAGCAATGCATATTACTAATCAAAAATTACGTTTTGATATATTTACGGTAGGAAATTTACAAAATATCTTCATGGAGCATGATCTTTACTTAATATCCTAATGATTTTTGGCATAAAAGAAAAATCGATAATTTTGACCCATACAATGTTTTTTTGGCTATTGCTAAAAATATACCCCAGCGACTTAAGACTGGTTTTGTGGTCCAGGGTCACAGTTAGTTTATATTAACTATTGTGCTAACTAATGTTAACTTATGTAACCTTATTGTAAAAGTGTAACTTTTTTATCTTCACTATTTGTTTATTCATACTTATTAATAGATAAAACAGAAGTTAACATTAATTAGATATCATGAGCCATCATTAAACTGGACATTCGTAGAGCATTTATTAATCATTTATGTAAGTTTACAATATAAATACACTATTGTTTATTGTTAGTTCATGTTCATAATGCATTAATTAATTTTAATTTAAATAAAACTTGAAATGCTAAAAATCTATTAGTATATGTAAAAATAAAAGTAGATGAATAAAAGCTGTAAGTCTGTTGTTTATTAGTTAATACATTGTATATCATAATGTATCATGAACTAATATTCTTAACAAATTAATCCTTATTGTTAAGTGTTACTGTATTATTAGCTGTTAGTTCACGTTTAACTAATGGTAACTTATACAGCCTTAATGTAAAGTGTCATGTTTTTTCACTATTTGTTTATTTGTGTTTATTCTTACTTAATGAATTGCAAGTGTAGATGAATTGTAGTTTATCATTGACATGATTAATAATTTCTATCTCTCTCTCTCTTGCTGACTTTATTTTCTGCACATTAGGCAGTTCTGAAATCACCCCTCCTGCACTCTTGGTGATTGGAGAAGCAGCGCCTGTCAGCCTAGAACCGTGAGCATTTATTAAAATAAATATGAGCTATTCATCACAATCACTATCCTCTATTCTAATATATTCTCCCTCTCTTACACATTTTAGGCGCATAAACATCGGCTCTCAGTATCAGGCAGAAATTCCAGAACTATTGGATCGAACACTGGCCCTAAAGGACCAGCATAAAGCCACTTTGGTCTGGCTTCCTAATTCAGAGGCTGATTCTACGCCCTCCCAGGATATGAGATGTAACTTGTCTTTAGACTGCATTGATATAGCTGATGTTCACCAACTGCATAAAACACAGACGAATGTCTCACATACCTCCATTCTAATCCTTATTATTTTTCAGTTGATGATCTGATGAACCTGGTCTGCTCCAGTGTCATGTATGGAGGAGGAACCAACCCAGAGCTAGCGATGCACTGCCTGCACGAGTGCAGAGGGGATATCATGGTGAGCACAGTTGAATGTACAGTGGAACCAAAAAGTGTTTGGACACTTGATTCGAACTGAAAAATGTCTGACTTTAAAAATCACATTGACACTAACTGTAACTGGAAAAACTATTTGTTTGTACATGTTGCTATATGTTGCATTGGTATTTTGTCTAATTCAATAAAATTCATACACTTTTAAAGACTTAGACTACAATTCACAAGTTTGACATATGTAGTGTTTCTGAAAGAAGTGTCTTAGGCTCTTAAGGATGCATTTATTTAATCAAAAATACAGTAAAACAGTACTATTGTGAAATATGATTACAATTTAAAGTAATTGTTTTCTCTTTTAATATATAACTTATTCCTGTGATCAAAGCTGAATTTTCAGTAGCCATTACTCCAGTCTTCAGTGTCACATGATCCATCAGAAATCATTATGATATCCTGATTTGATGCTCAGGAAGCATTTCTGATTATTATCAGTGCTGAAATCATCATTATCAGTTGTGCTGCTTTATATTTTTTGGAAAATATGATATATTTTTTCAGGATTCTTTGATGAATAGAGAGTACAAAAGAACAGCATTTGTTTGAAATAGAAATCTTTTGTAACACTGAAAAAGTTTTAGTTTTAATTTTAATTTAAAGATTCGATTTAATGCATCTTTGTTGAAATAATTTTTTTTTTTTTTTATCTTACTAACTCCAAAAATTTGAACGGTAGTGTAAGTGTCTAAAAGTGTCCAAATACTTGTTGGGGCCACTGTATATGCATATATATGTATTCAGGATAAACAACAAATATCTTTTGGCTCTGTAGGAAGCTCTGGAAATGATGTTGATGAAGAATCCCATCTTCTCCAAGAACCACCATCTGGCGAACTACCACTACGCAGGTAGAAACTAATCTAATTGCAGATCTCACTGTGTTCACATAAAAAATGATTTGACATGATGTTACTGTAAATGATAGTATTGCAATGCAGCAGATGATCTGTAATGTTGTATGGTGGATAGAAAGAACTTGATGTCCCTTAAATATTGTCAGGATCAGACTACTGGACTGTGGATGAAAAACAATACTTCAACAAGGGAATTTCTGCTTACAGGAAAGATTTCTTCTTGGTGCAAAAACTGGTATACAGTCTTTTTTTGTGTGCTTATGTATTGATTCATGTAAATCAAATTTCCCCTTTTTAAGGTGACATTGTGTTTCTAATTTGGCAGGTGAGGAGTAAAACCGTGGCGCAGTGTGTGGAGTTCTACTACACCTATAAGAAACAAGTAAAGGTTGGCCGTAATGGCACATATACATATGGACCTTCAGACCCAGAGGATAACATCTCTGTGGTAAAGGCTATTACTGCTTACCTGCTTTTAGACATTGTCAGTGTCTTGACTACTAGCACAGTGCCTTCCAAAAGTGTGAAACCAAGCTGAAAATCATTATTAATTTACATCTACACAGGCAATTTGTATGAATGCTTAAAAAATCTGCACGTGATACATGAGTGCTTGTCATGCTTGCCTCTGTCAGACTTGCATTTTTATATCATCAGTCTGTTCTTTTATATCCAACAAGATTCATGTGAAACAAGCGGAGGAAGAAAATAATAGTAGACAACAGGAGGGAACACAAGACAATGTGGATGGCAGTCTACAAGATGTGACCAAGGCACTTCAGGACAATGAAAATGTGAGTATTTGGATTGAAAGCATTCTCTTGTTTGTATATAAATATAGTGAATACATCATAAAGACACCATCATGTTTCTCTGAGCTGGAATATTAAATGTCCCGTTACAAATTTGAATGAATAGCTAAATGTGATTGCATGGTTGTGTTAACCCATTCGTCCAGGAGAGGGCAGCAGTGGCTCATGAGGAGCAGAAGAACAGCTCTGTGGAAGTGTCTTCTGGCCTGATGCCAGCGGCTCAGCCCCCCTTCAAAACTCCTTCCCCTGCACCTCCAAAGCCTGACAATACCGGGAAGAAAAACAGGGCCTCAACTGGCAACAAAAGTCAGGGAGAGCCGGAGGGTGTTTTCCCTTGCAAGAAGTGCAGTAGGTGGGTCAGAATGTGTCTTTGAATTTATACTCATTAAATTTGAAGCAACCCAGTCTGTCTTCGTTGCACTTACCTCAAAAGACAGTTGAGAACAGTTTTGTTCCAGAAGAGGTTTCTAAGCAGTTGCACCTATATGAGGGTTTACACTGTACTGTATTCATCGCACTCTTATCTAAGTAAGATAAGAGTAAGAAATCTGCTTACTGTACTCTTTATCTCTGATCTCTAATATAGTTTCTCTGAAATATTGAAAGCAATGTTTCTGTATTTGAATATCAAATCCCCAGTGTTAATATCAGTGGCGTAACTTTGCTTTGAAAAGTGGTGGGGGCACCGCGCAACTCGTTTTGCTAGTTTTTTATTTAATAACCTAATTTACTTGGGGACTGGGTTTAGAGTTGGACAAACTTAATTTTTGCTTTTCGAAAATACATCGATGTACCAGGGGCGGCGCCAGAGAATTTTGAACGTAGGTGTTGAGGGGGTGCTAGATCATTGACAGACGGAGCTGGGCAATTCAGGGCTCCAGACTCATTCTTCCCACTGCTCGCTCT
The DNA here is from genome assembly GCF_001515605.1 of Sinocyclocheilus anshuiensis. Lineage (NCBI taxonomy): Eukaryota > Metazoa > Chordata > Actinopteri > Cypriniformes > Cyprinidae > Sinocyclocheilus > Sinocyclocheilus anshuiensis. Next base: position 2,143,655 of record NW_015552582.1, on the reverse strand, counting down.
TTTGTGATGAACTTTCTCAGGTGGTTGCAGGAGCACGTGTTTTTTGTTTTTTTTGCGCTACAACATGCTATTAATCAATGCATGCTGATTAACTTTTATCTTAGTTTATAGTTATATGGAAACGAAAGTAGTTAACATTCAACCCGATCTTTTTCATTAGTAGTATTATTTGTGATTTGAATTTTGTGAATGGGAGTTCCTCTTTTGCTATGTTATAAGCCGGGCTTCGGATGCTTTCACTTTCGATTTCACGATCTTGTCAGGTTTTACAATAAAATATAATTGTCTGTTTTGCTTACATCCACACACCTTTCACCTTTTAAGACTAAAAAAAAAAAGATCGATTAATTATTTTTAATTAAAATGCACAACAACAATAAAACAGTAAGATTCAATGGGGGGAGCTGGGCAATTCAGGGCTCCAGACTCATTCTTCCCACTGCTCGCTCTTTTGTGATGAACTTTCTCAGGTGGTTGCAGGAGCACGTGTTTTTTGTTTTTTTTGCGCTACAACATGCTATTAATCAATGCATGCTGATTAACTTTTATTGTAGTTTATAGTTTCGATTTCACAATCTTGTCAGGTTTTACAATACAATATAATTGTCTGTTTTGCTTACATCTATACACCTTTCACTTTTTAAGACAAAAAAAAAAAGATGGATTTATTATTTTTAATTAATGCACAACAACAATAAAACAGTAAGATTCAATGACAAACTAGCTTACAAAACGTTATTAACAAAAACTAATAAGATGAGGCATGGCATAGGCCTACAAGCTGTATTAGGCTATATAGTGACTAATAAATTACAGAACATTTAGCAAACACTGAGGAATCAAAAAAAAAAAGAGAGAGCGCCTCCATAGCATAACATGAGGTAAACAGCAAAGATAAGCTTTTCAAAATGAAAACAAAACAAAAAGAAAAGTAAAACTAAACTTGCTGCCGGTGACAGTGCTTGCATGTTTTTTTTTCCCCCACAAGAATACCAACATGTTCACCTTCTCTGGTTTAAGAAGCGGTCTTTTACTCGACGTAAGCGTGAAAACCATCAATATTCGCGTCATTTTTGCTGAGCGCACCTTCTGCAATTATTAGTAAATATATTAGTAAATATAACCAAAACAGGTTATTATAATTTCTGGCAAAAAGTGGTGGGGACATGTCCCACCCGTCCCACCCGCAAATTACGCCTATGGTTAATATTATCATCACAGTTAATTTATTCAAATATTGCAATATTTTATGTTAATATTTCAATAATAAATATAATGGTAATATCACAATATTGTAACATCTAGACTGTGATTTTTCTCCAAATTACTTAATATATCAATATTTCAATATCAACATATTATTATTACAATGATTAATATGAATTCATGTTTTATAATAATTAATTTTTACAGTTCCGTATTTCAAAATAAAATATTTTGTTTCATTAATGATAATATCCTAATATTGAGACATCTAAAGAGTGATATTTCTCCAACCCACTTTAATATAGAGTTAATTTAATAACATTAATTACATTAATTTTAATATTAAATATAATACTTCATCAATCTCGTTGGTCTGAAGCCACATAAACAATCAGCAAACGACATGCCAGCCTTAAATATTATTCCGTAAAGCAGAAGGAAATTATTTCAGTGGTGTTTAAAATTATCCTTAAGGACAGATGCTTTTTAAATTATTTTCTTATGCCCATGCTTTGATAAATCCTTATTCATACCATTCACTCAGCTAGTTTTCTTTGCTAGTCAGTCCCTTTATAGATGTTTATATTTTAGCATATGTAAAGCAGTTTCTTCATTTAAGGCAACTTGTATAAATTATAATGAGGTCTGTATATATAGGGTGTTCTATAAGGTGAAGAGTCGCAGTGCTCACATGAAGAGTCACGCCGAGCAGGAGAGGAAGGCAGCAGCACAGAGCCAAAGAGAAGAGGAGGAGCGGGCCGCTAAAGCAAGGCAGGAGATGCTCGAGGCAGCAAGGAGGAAGGAGGCACAAAGAGGAGGGCAAGAAGAGAGTAGCGGAGCTGAGGAAAGCTCAGTAGAGCTGGATGATGAGCAGGATGAGGACTGGCATTGAGCAAGTACATGACTCTTTTAGTACTCTTCTTTAGTACCAGTTTGTACCAAAAATGTGCAACTTGTGCATCCCAGTTAAGGGCAGTTGGGATGTTTGAAATTATAAAATGCCTTTTAATTTTTACCAAACTTTTATAAGAACTTTCCTTTGGTATATATTTTTTATATATGAATATATGACACATGATAAATATGACAACACATGTAAAAAAGGTTTGCTGAGCTGATTGCTGAGCTTTTCTAGAAGCGTACACCCTTTCAGTTTGATTTTGATCAAAGTACCCACACAAATTTTGATTGCCTTTTGATGATTTTTTACATGTGTTTATGTAATACACATAATATGTACTTAAGACCACAAACTAAAATTCCCCTCATCTATCTATGAATAATTTCAACTAAATATTTCTTGTGCATGAAATGTATATAATGCATAGAAATATATATGTTGACCTTTGTGTATTATATTGTGTACAATATTGATCCTGTTGTGTTTTTTTTTTCCTGTACTCTAAACGTAAACGAATGTTTATTTATGTTTTGAATGCACTTAAAGAGGAGTGGAATATGTAGGATTAAGGGATTTTTATAAAAACTCGCATGTAAATAAAATCTGAAGTTTAGAAAAAACAAAAACATTTTCAACACATAACCAATTTCATCACATTTTTCACACTTTGTTGACTATTGCAACCATGCTTGATATTTGCTATATTTCATAAATGTGTGCACTATAAAAACAAACTTCCAGTATAAACTTGTATTATTTTACTTGATATAATAAATATGAAAAAAAAGTTAAATTATCATCAGCACTGGAAGAAGATACAAAGCAATACTCTGTTTAATAGTCATTTGTGATTTATAGTAGTTTAAATGTATTCTGAGTTTGCTGATTGCTATGAACTAGTAGTTTTGGCAAATCTCTTTAAATTAAGGTTAAGATAATAATCATTAGTACCAGAAGGCTGAAAGACACCTTGATTCTTCCACTGCTCCCACCTGCAAAAAAAGAACCATTAATGTAATTAATTGGTTATGACCTTTTCTTAAAATTCACACAGGTAAGAAAAAAATAAATGGTTAAAATAATCTGTTAGACTGATGGAAGAGGCCATTTTTCAATGAAGCCCCTTCTGAGAGACAATTCAAATGCTTACCAGCATCAAAGTTATCCACTAGCATGCCTTTGGTGTCACTGAGACTTCCATTGTTTGCTTCTGGAACTACACCCAACAGCTTACACATCAACGGATAGATGCTGACACTATCAAATGGCTCAGCCAAGAAATTGTCCCTAAGGTCTGGCCCAAAGGCTCGAAAGATCATTTTCATATCCATTTCCTCATTCCTGAATCCATGATCTCCTTTGTTGATATGCAAAATGATCCTCTGCACAAATAGCAAACAAAAAGTTAGAGTAGACGACAGACTCTACCTCTAAACATAACTTTCAAGCACTTTACTTCAACATTGATAATAATAACAAATGTTTCTTGAGAACCAAATCAGCATATTAGATATTCTGAAGGATCATGTGACACTGAAGACTGGAGTAAAGGCTGCTAAAAATTCAGCTTTGCATCACATGAATAGATAACATTTTAAAATATATTAAAATAGAAAGCAGTTATTTTAAATTTAATCTTTTTTTTTCACTATATTACTGTTTTTACTGTTTCAAAATGTCACGAACCTCAGACTTTTGAATGTTAGTGTATATTTACATATTTGTATTAATTAATATTTTACTGATACTTACTGTAGATAAAAACGGGCTAAACAATGTGAATCTAGTATGACATAATTAGCATGTTTGACTACAATATTTCATTAATTGGGCTTTCAAACAGCTGGCTAAAATGAGTGATATTTCTTTCCAAAGACACTTACAGAGTTGATATTGAACCCCAGGTCAGCCAGAAGGACAATCGGTTGAATTCTCTCATGTTTGCGAATGTGAAAGTGTTCTGGAATCTCTTCTTTCTTATAGACTGTCAGATTGGGATGTGCGTTCTTCAGGGCATCATAAACTTCCTGTTCTCTGCCCTCCCTAGGTGTGATCATCCCAAACCCACCGTAGTCGAGCAGGTCAAATCGGACTAGATTTAATAAACTCATGTAATTGCTAAGTTTTATCTCATTAACCTCACTGGCCATTTTAACAGTGGTCATGCCATGGTCTGAGGTCAGGATGACGTTAAGATGATCAGTCAAACCATTTTTGTGAATTGCCTCCCTGAGGTAGCCAATAGTGTGGTCAACCTGTTCAATGATCTTTATTCTCTCTGGGGTTTCGGGGCCGAAAGCATGACCCACGTTGTCTGGTTCTCCATAGTAAAGCGTAACAAAGTCAAAGTCCTCTTTGGTGAACCATCCCATCACAGTGTCGATGTTCTGCCGCCACTCTGTCTCATTGTCATCAGGATGCTCGTGATCTTCCACCAGGGAACGATCCACAGCTTGGCCACTGTAATTTACTCCTCCACCAGGATAGAAAAAAGAGGCTGTTTTCAGGCCCTTCGAAATATATAGGAGACGTTATTTCATTATTTGTTAATAAATTTACAATGAGTGATGATTTTACAGGACATATTTACATACACTGTAAAATAAAATATGTGAAATTTATGGTAAAAACTGACAGCTGTGGTTGCCAGAACATTACAGTGAAAAAAATCGGTTTTATGGGTTTAACTTAAAATCTCTTTGTAATACACTGATAACCAGCAAAACACACAGGTGGCTACACATCACGTGACTTCACTTTAATCACAAGTAGCTTTTGTGTGCATATAAGGTGCACACAAATACAAAAACACCATCATGGTAAAAACCATAACACTAAAATAATGCAATAAATATGAATTTAACAACATAAGACATAACATAAAACCCTCATATGCATAAATGATAAGAAAAAAAGAGAATAAACATACATTATTTCAAAATCATCAAATGTGAAGTGTCTGTGAATGTCAATTTTACAGTTTTTCACTGTAAATTATAAAATGCTTTATTTTAATCTTAATTTTTAAAGTCTTTTACAGTTAAAATCTGCTCACAAAAAGCTTGTCAGAGGAGTAAGTTCACCTGATTCTGGGCTGTTATCCACAGGGGCAAAGCACCATTATCCCACCATTCTGATCTTTTCAATGTTGCCTTGTGGGGAACTCTCAAGCCAGTTGTATCATTAAACATCAGGTTATGGACAACACCGTGATCCTCTATCCATCTCCCTGAAGAAAAGTTTAAGATAGAATCACATCGATATATAATGAGCATATATTTAACTGTTGAAAATTATATTCAGTTAGATCAACCAATAGGTTTTTGGGCCAAATAGTGCATTCCAAAGATTACTTGTGATCGCAGTGTGTATGTAGACCCACATTTCTTAATACTCTTAAGCATGACCAATACACATAATGTCAAGAACTGTAAAATTACCATTGAGCAAGGTTTATGAACCAGGAACACTGATTATGTAAATAACCTTGAAGTTGGAGCTCGTGCTAACTTGACACATGTTATTTAACGAGGCTGAGGTAATTGGCCCAGTAAGTGTGTGCTCAGCAGCTCTCAGAAGACAGCTTAAGACTTTGAACATCATGATAATGCAGACTGGACAAGAATATGTAAACTATGGTGAAGCAGATGCATGAATTTATGCATTTATTTCTGCAAAATTATATTTAATAATATACAATTTTAT
>NW_015552582.1:2098205-2137833 GCF_001515605.1 Sinocyclocheilus anshuiensis | reverse complement strand
AATAACCTATTTTCTTTATACATTTATTTTAAATGTTTTAAATATTTATGTATTCAATGCCTATTTTTAAATATATTTTTAATTCATTAAATTATTAATATTATTCAAATTCATAACAATATTGCTATTTGGCTATTTGCAATTATACCCAATTCACTGACCGACCAAATCATATGTGAGGTTTAAATCAACCACCGATTTAAATCTCATAATATTCAGTATGCATTACAAAATTATAGCTACTACTTTAATGTTTGGATGAATTAGGTTTCTGCTCTGTTCTTTTTGTGCTATCACTTCTGTAAGTGTGTATTCTACACTTAAGTCAATAAGATATAAATAAGCAGAAAGTTAGCCTTACCAGTAATGGTTGTAAAGTGTGATGGAGATGTCATGGTGATCGCTGGGGGATTGATATATTTTGCCTTCACTCCCTCTTTAACTAGTTTGTCTAGATTTGGTGTGTCCACATCTTGGTCATAATCCCACCTGAAACCATCAAAGGAGATCAGCAGCAACTTATTATACATCCTCCTCTTGGACAGGGGTTTACCGCTCACACAGAGAAACAAGGTCAACACCAGCAGAAGTTCTGATTTCATCTTGAGAGGCTGTTAAGCAGAGTGAAAATCAGCAAAAGGTGATCTTGTTTTTATAAGTATTATCAGGGGACTGATAAGACAATCTATATATTTTCTGTAGTTCTCAGTCAGTAATTGTCAAAGCCAATTATACTTTCACATAGTGAACAAATTATCATAAAACAAATTTGAAATATACTGTAAAGAAAAGTTTTATTTTTGCTCTTTGATTTCCTTTTACTATTACCATCCAAAGAAAAATCATTTCCCTTTTCACAGTTTGCATTTTTGACCCACATGGGCCATGAGGGGGTTTATCTTCAGAGATAAGGATAGAGCTGTTAAACTGTATGGATGATATAAGCTTAGAGCTCTGATATATTATTAATCATCAGTTCACATCATCTTTATATGCACACAAGATCTATTGAATTAAAATCAGTGTCAAATAAAGCATGGCTTGCGTTTGTTCTATAATGCACAACATAGAATGAAGGGACTTTTACAGTAGAAACACTAACCGGAAGCAGGAAGTTTATGTTTTCTTCTCTCATTACAGTTTTTGTGTTCACACTGCTCTCGGGGCTGGGTCCCTGACAGCTGATGTGATATTCAGAAAAAAAAGCTTTTGTTTTTTACAAATACAAGTTAAAGCGTTAAAGAAGGCATTTTCGTTGCTCAATTGGATAAACGTAAGGTAAGATTCGACAAGTGGTCGCAGTTTATTAGCTTCCCGAAAAGGCCACTGCGCTGTTTACTGTTGTCAGGCTGACCTTTTCATAAAACATTTGTTACTATAACAATGAAGGCATCTAAATCTATATACAAAACATAGTTATATAATCTGAGATTTAAAGAATCGTCACGAAAATCACAACTCCATTTAAGAAAAGAATTTTGGCTGTACTGTGCAACTGACGGTATTCACGTAATATTCTGATGGATGTATATCATGGTAATGAATAATTATCATATTCATGTGCTGTGGTGTTTACATGGAATCACCATGGTAGTGTGTAGTACACCTCTGTGAATGAAGGACAAATGTTCCTTTAGGTTGTCAATAAAATTGAATGAATTTGATCTTTTAATTTTAGTAAACACCTTTGTTTGCCTGCATGTAATGCTTCAGCCAAGTTTGTAATGTCTTATTGTATACACTTTATTATTGTTGTACACTGACAGACGACAGATGAAGTATCTCCTATAATATATTGACATTTTATAATATGTTGCATTCAAAAGAATATACTTTTGAGTGACTAGCACACAGCATCAACCAGCAGAAGGCCCTTTCAGCTTACATTTGTTTAATGAAAATATTGTTTGCTGATTCCCATGAGCCTGTTGTGCTTTTAATTTCAGAAATAAACATGACTGCCATCAAGCACGCCCTTCAGAGGGATATTTTCACCCCCAATGATGAGCGTCTGCTGAGCATCGTCAATGTCTGCAAGGCAGGGAAAAAGAAGAAGAACTGTTTCTTGTGTGCCACAGGTAGAGCACAGACACAGATCCATGTCAGAGAATGCAAACATTCTTTTATTGTTTATTTTCTCTGTCAATTCTGTTTATTATCATTAGTGACTACAGAGCGCCCAGTGCAGGTGAAGGTGGTGAAAGTGAAAAAAACAGATAAAGGAGATTTCTATAAGAGACAGATGGCATGGGAACTACGGGACCTGACAGAGGTTGATGCCAAAGATGCCAATAAGGTCAGAGTTCATATGTGAAACATTATATCAATTCAGACAGGAAATAAATATCAGTAATAAAATATCTATTACTAAATATTATGGATGCATAATATACCTGTACCAGATTTCTTATTGGATGATATTGTATACAGTGTTATTTTAGAATTATTTATATACTATGAAAGTATATATTTATTAATATTCATTAATATGTTCTTTTGTCCTATATTTTGAATTAACTTTCAGTTTTTATATTTTAGTTTTTATTTTATTTGAATTTTAGTTCAGTTTTTGCAAGTTTATGTACTTTTGTCATTTTTATTTTTATATTTCTATTTAGCTTTACTTTATTAACTTAATTATAAAACTTAAAAATTAAGTTTTAATTTAGTAATTTTAGTACTTCAACATAAACTTATTTTATTTCAGTTAGTTGCCAAGGCAACATTTCTAATTTTCGTTTCTTTTAAGTTTAAGTTTTTCATCTAATATTTATACTTTATTTTATTTAACAAAGACATTTTTATTTTAGTTTAGTTTCCAATAATAACACCAGTTAAATATATATATTTTTTTAATAATTTAAATTAAATGTTAGATTACCTTTGCTGAACACTCACTTAAAATTAATCAAACGTAATAATTTAATAACACTGTTAAATGTAATCTTTAGCAAAAAAATAAAATACATTTTTAATACTGCACATAATAAAGTTTTTATACCTAAATTCTCATATAGCACTTAAAGTGATTGAATTAACTTTTTATTGTTTTGTATTTAAATGATTCAGACAGATATTTGGGGGTAACATGATAATAATTATCGACTTGGTATCGGCCTGAATTTACTGAGCAAATCCTCTACTTCTCCATCCTTCAGGAGAACCCAGAGTTTGACCTCCATTTTGAGAAGGTTTATCGGTGGGTGGCGAGCAGCACTGCAGAGAAGAATTCGTTCATCTCATGTATCTGGAAGCTGAACCAGCGCTACCTTCGGAAGAAAGTGGAGTTTGTAAACGTCAGTCCACAGCTGCTGGAAGGTGTGGCTCACTGCTGCTCCTAGTGGAGTGGGAGAGTAATAGCATGTTGTTAAACTACCAATGTGTTTCTAATATTTAATTACCTCACAGCCATGTGATAGAACTATGTAGAACTATTACATTTGCAGTGGTAGGAACTCAAACTAGTGTCTGTTTTCCTGTGGCTACTGCTCTCTCTGTCTCTTTCTGAGCTCTTTGGGATTCTGTAATGTGTCTTTTTGAGTGTCCCTTAATGCTTTAACCTGATCTGTGCTGTTCTCTCTAAATCTCTCACTGGCCAGAGCTTCCTAAAGCTGAAGGTTTGTACGCTGTTTTTTCTTCCATCTTTCATCCTTCTCCAGTTTCCACCTGCTGCTATTGTTTCCCCTTCATTAATTGTCTTTCTTTCTTCCCATTAATTCATTTGTTTAATCACATATACAGTTATCTGGGAACATTTACCCACTGCTCACTCTCTAGATTGTGTTTGTGTACATGTGTTACTTACATTGCATTCATGGAGTAGTTTAGTTCATATACTCATATGCACACATACACTACCATTCAAAAAATATATATTTTTTTTTTTTTGAAAGAAGACTCTTAGACTCACCAAGGCTGCATTTATTTAATTAAAAATACAGAAAAAATAGTAATATTGTGAAAAAATTTACAATCTTTCTATTATAATGTAATGCCATTCTATTATAATCTTACAAGTTTTCTATTATTATATATTTAAACGTAATTTATTCATGTGATGGCAAAGCTGCATTTTCAAAACACAAAATAACAGCATTTATTTGAATTATAAAATTCCTTACTGTCATATAACATGCAGTTTCTTAAAAAAAAAACATCTTGCTGACAACAGACTTTTGAATGGTTGCATATAAAGTACTATACATTTGAGGTTAATAAGAACACTATTTTCATGTGCCTTTCCTTCTTCTCAGAGTCGGTCCCGAGCGGAGAGAGTCAGAGTGTTGCAGGGCGAGATGAGGATGCTCTGGACGATTACCAGGAGCTGAACGCTCGTGAGGAGCAGGACATTGAGAGCATGATGGAGGTCTGCGAATACGCCATTTCCAATGCAGAGGCCTTTGCTGAGAAACTGTCCCGTGAGCTACAGGTCCTAGATGGGGTGAGTATGTTTAATCATTTCCTAAAGTAAAACACCGGTGTGTTAGCCTTAGAAGTAGTGGAAAGTATTGATTGCACCTGTCATCAGGAGTTTATAATTAACTTTATCTATATTGAACTGACTGCAATAATTACAGTCAAGGTAAATGTGGCTCAGAGTTTGATTAGAGAACAGCTGATAATATCAAGTAGTCTGATTATTATTTGACAGTTATATCAAAGATAAAACAAGGCTTATTTTTGTTATCATAAATCGTAATTTCTGTTCTTCTCTGCTTAGGCTAACATCCAGTCCATCATGGCCTCCGAGAAGCAGGTGAACATCCTGATGCAGCTGCTGGATCAAGCTCTGGCAGAGGTAGACAACATCGAGGGGAAGTTGCTCAGTTATGAGGAGATGCTACAGAGCGTGAAGGAGCAGATGGACCAGATTTCCCAGAGCAACCGTCTCATCCAGATCAGCAACACCAACAATGGCAAACTACTGGATGAGATTCAGTTCCTCGTGGTATGTTGGGCCACAGTAGAGATAGATCCCAGAAAACGTTCCTTTGTTGAATGAAGCACAGCATTAACAAAAGCATTCTAGATAAATAGTCGATCTCACTAATCAGCTAGCTGGTTGGTGGACGACTAGTCAACATTGTGACCCATCAGTAACTGCCCCTTTAAAAACATGAATATTGGGATAGCAGTTGTCATAGAAATTCCAAGCTGACTTTAAGGTGCTCTGCAGCTCTGGTGCCTGTGGTGGACTCTTACCACCTTTATTTCAGGTGGACTCAGACTTGCAGCTAACAGTTTTCCCAGTTCAATCACTAAAGTCTAGACTATTTAGTCATGTGATAAGCATACACACATATTCCTTATAACACTTCCACTCTTTTAATGAAAACTGTATAAATTAAGGGATTCCCAAACTTTTTTTGTCAGAAAAAAACCTTTGACCTCAAATGTTTACTGGAAATGTCACTGAGATTTTAAGTTACACATTGCATTCGCATGTTCAAAGATCCCTGATAATGATTAATGCTCACATGACTTGCAGGCAAACATAAAATATTTCATCTTTTATAGTATGTGTTTTATTTGGATTTGTTTTTATTCTACAATTATTTTAATTTTAAATTTTTATTGAATTAATTATTAGCTTTTCATCAAGTCATGGACATGCAGTTCCTTCACAGACCCCAGTCTGGGAAACCCTGTATTAAACTGTAAATATAAATAATTTTATTTTGCCTAATGGTGGCATATGATTTATATATTTTTTTATCTAAACTTCTGTATTTTTGTTGATTAACTTATGCTTTTCGGCCAGGGTGAGCAAAGTTCTAGATGTTTTGATTGTGCTTCTGTACTGCTTTTGTTTGACACTAAAACAAAACTCCAATAAAAGATTACTGGCATGATTAGAATTCTGATATGTCCATAATTATCTCTTTGTTAATATTTGTGTGTTTTGTCCATAAAAGAACTACATGGATCTATCAAAAGGGCACATCAAGGCTTTGCAGGAAGGAGATTTGTCTTCTCCTAAGGGTATCGAGGCCTGCATCAACGCGTCTGAGGCTCTGTCACAGTGCATGAATGTGGCACTCAAACCAGGTACTGCTCTCAAACTTCACCACTGAGTGAAAACAGCACTTACAGGTGTGCATGAGCAGCATTAATCATGTTTGTGTGATGTTCTGTAACAGGCCACGATAAGCTGATGGCAGTCAAGCAGCAGCAGCATCTGTTTTCTGAGCTCAGAGACACTTTTGCCCGACGTCTCACCAACCACCTCAACAACGTGTTTGTGCACCAGGTAACATTATTACACACGTTACAGGTAAAGAACACGTACAGCTTACATATATGAGGAGTATTAGGCTTTCTTTCCTTTTCCTACGAGTCTTTATCTGCCTCTCTCTGATTGATTCTTTCTCCTGTGTTCCTGTTTGGCCACCAGTCGTGTCTCTCTATATCACTTTACTTCACTGTGCTCTCTGTTCCTCTGTCAGTTCAACCACTTCAGTCACTTCAAAATGAGCATCCCTCAGTTCTATAGGTCGTCCTGTCTGTCACTCCCTGTGAGTACGCCCACTCCAGCACCCTGTTTGACCCGCCCACTCTAACAGTCACGCAACTCCACTTCCTTAGACCTAACTGTCTCATCAATGCTTCTCTCTCTTCATGGAAACATTCCATTTAAGCATGTTCATGGTGATGTAAACCAGACGTTCTCATCTTAGGGTTTCTAAGATGATCGCCCCATAAACCTCCCAGCCAACATCATTCTCTGTTGATTTTGTCCCCTGAAGATTTAAAGGGGTCTTCATTGCCTTGTTTTGCTCACTCTCCAATGGAATTGTGGGGTGCTCGTGAGAAGACATGGCCTGATCAGCATGCAGTTCCTGCAGTGTTTGCTCTTATGATGTGGATGTTTCATAGATGCATTTAGAAGGAACTGCTTGACTGTGAGAATAGCACTACTGTTGGTTTGGTGGCATTGTTCATAGATTCATGAGGCTTGGTGATTTTTGCTCGACTAATTACTGTTTGAGCTTGGTGTCACTGTAATATAACAGCGACCTTTTGTGTGGGAGTAGGGCTGGGTGTTTATGCAGATTTCCTGATTCGATTTAATTCTAATTAACAAACTCTCGATATGCCTCCATAATGATGTCTATTTTCTCTTCCATGTGGAGAGAGATTCTCTTTCTGCTAATGCTGGTATACAGGACAGTGTTTTAGACTGATTCACTGAGTAACTTGTATTTTTTTAACTATTCATTAAACACCTTTAGAATCAGGCTACACTGGTTGTACTGTATGTTTTTAGTTAACTGAAAAGAACCAGTTCATAGTCATTTGTTTGTAAATCAGACCTCACTGGTCATGCTGTATGCTGTTGATTCACTAAATAGCTGGTTCATAAGAGTCATTTGTTCATGAATCAGACTACACTGGTCACGCTGTATGACAATCGACCAACTAAAAAAAATGTGTGATTTCAAACTATGCTGCGCTTTGTTCATTTGCCCACTATCATATTCATGTCATTTTCACTGTTTGCCGTATTTATATATATACACAGTTTAAATATACATACATATACACACATAGATATTTGCATCAGCTGTCAAAAAAAACTATGTCGGCCGACCACTATTTTCGATATACTAAAAAGAATCAGTTCATAAGTGTCATTTGTTCATGAATCAGACTGCTCTGTTCACTTTGTATTTTTTTGATATACTAACAAGAACCGGTTTAAAAAAAGTCTTTTTCAATGCACACAAACTTCCCAGATTACAGAGTGCTCTGTTGGTTACAGTGTTTACTTCCTTTTTATTTATATATTTTTAAAAATATTTCTTTTATTTGTGAAAAATACCCTTAATAGGATTGCAGAATCAAGAAGTTGTCATCTAAAGTATAAGTATGTTTATTTGACACATTTTTAAAATAAATTTTCTAATTATTTAAATTTTCTTAAATATTAATTAATATTATAATATATAAAAATTTGAATTAATATTTAAGAAATTTGAAATAATTTGAAAATGAATTATAGATGTGTATGTATTATATATTAATTATATATATATACTGCATGTGTATGTATATGTGTATACCTGTATATGTATGTATATATATATATATATATATATATATATATATATATACACAGTTTAAATATACATACATATACACACATAGATATTTGCATCAGCTGTCAAAAAAAACTATGTCGGCCGACCACTATTTTCGATATACTAAAAAGAATCAGTTCATAAGTGTCATTTGTTCATGAATCAGACTGCTCTGTTCACTTTGTATTTTTTTGATATACTAACAAGAACCGGTTTAAAAAAATGCATTTTGCATTCAACCCGCTAAGGACCACTCAATGGAAAGGTGTTTTTTGCCATTATTTTGCGGTACCAGTTGCATCACATTCAATACAGATTGCGAACAGATGTTCACATCACAAATGTAAAATAAGATTTGTAAAATGTTTTAACACAGCCACTAAAAAAAAAAAAAAAGTTGTAAAGCAAACAAACACCAAATTCACCAAATGAAGATTATTTGGAAAATCTGTATTTTTACCCAGCCCTATGTGAGAGTAAAAGTGTGTGTGTTCCTTAATATTAACTTGCTTGGACAGTGAACTTTTCTCATACAGAGTTTCCACTCACTGAGTGTGTCTGTGTGTTTGTGTGTGTAGGGACACGATCAGAGCTCCACACTGTCCCAGCACACAGCTGAGCTGACACTACCCAAACACAGCCCTCTGCACAGAGACCTGCTCAGATACGCCAAACTCATGGAGTGGCTGAAAAACACCCAGAGAGAGAAATATGAGGGTCTTTCCAGGGTAAGTGTTTATGACTTCCATCACATTGCATTGATTATCACAGTAAATGTTATCATGACACATGTCAGATAACATTAAGGTTTGAAAGCATTCAGTCACGTTTGTACAAATTGTTCCATCTTGATAAAGTCATAAAAGTGAATGGAAACCTTAATCGATGAACTGTGTGACAAAAGTCAAGGACAAAAACAGGATGTTTAATTAGAAAAATATAGGGTGGGACTTTATTTAATTTGCTTGGAAAAAAGTGGGTGTTATATACAAATCAGAATACCAGCGTAAATGTGAATGTAAACACTTATTATAGGCGTACAGTAAAGATTCAGGATACGACAAAACACATTTGAAAGATGGTTTCATGATGTATTATATCATTATATCTTTTTTTTTTTTTTGAACAAAACGAAGAAAGAAGACAATCAGTCCCATTATTGCTGTATGTTTTAAAGCATTATATGTTTTAACAGTTTAACAGTTACAATCACCAACAGTCAGTTACAGCAACCATTAAAATGCCATCATAATAATGCTGCAATATATTATCCTGATATCCTGAGAGCCAATGGCTTTCCTTTAGAAATGGCAATGTCTTAGCGAAGGAAAATAGCAGTTATATTTAATTTTAGCTTTGCTCAGACTTAATAGTACTGCTAATGTTATTCTACAAACATTAGACTCAATAAATTCAGGGGCAAGACCATATTTAAGGGTTTAGTCGGAGCGATTAGTCCTTTTCTGATCATCACCCAATGCTAATGTGATTCCCAAATGTTTTAGATGCATTTATCTCTGCTCTCTATTATTAAACTGTCTTTAAAATCCAAATGTGATGGCAGACTTGGCCTGGATGTTGCTGTGTGTACTCTTGACAAATTGGATTTGTGTCCGGTTCCCAGTAATGTTCCCTCTGTCTCATTTCCTGTGATCTTTCTACATTCCTCTAAATGAGAAAATTGCTGACAAATAAAAAAATCTAAATTTGGACAAAATTCCTAGTATTATTTTTTTTTTTTACAGACCTATGTGGATTACATGACCCGATTGTATGAGCGGGAAATTAAGGACTTCTTTGAAGTGGCAAAGATCAAAATGGCAGGCACTAGTAAGGATGGGAAAGGAAAATTCGGTAAGACCTCAATAAAAAAACTTTTTTATATATATATATATATATATATATAGTGTGTGTGTGTGTGTGTGTGTGTGTGTGTGTGTGTGTGCGCCGTTTGTAGTACAGTATATGTTTTTTTTTGCACAAATTTTACACTACATGACAAACACATAGTTTCAACAAAGCTGAATTGAAATTATCCAACATAATTCTCAAGTAAAATCATTGAGATGTCAATCATTGCTTGTTTCTGATATGATGGTGTGCAAAGTCACGTTTTCATTGTAATGTCCTGACATGTGCTGCAAGGCCCACTGTGTGTGTACTATTACACATGTCATTAAATGCATACTAGAGGCATGACAGCCAAAATATTCTGTGGAAAAAAACCCCTGAATACATTCGATTTCAGGATGTTTAGACAGGGTTCCCACGCTTCTTGAAAGTACTTGAAAGTGCTTGAATTTCAGACATATGGATTCAAGGCCTGGAAAGTACTTGAAAACAAACATAGGTCCTTGAAAGTGCTTGAATTAAATTTGAAATAAATGTTGTTTATGGCGCTATTAAAAAAATTGTCCTATATGTTCTGTCAAAGACCGAACAAGCGGCACTAATGATTGGGGGTGGAGATGGAGGAGCGCGAAAAAGAAAACTTGTGTGTGTTGATGCGCGGACAGTTTTCTTAAGCCCGCTCCCGCTGAATTTCTGACCATTACCGCCTGCTCCCACAACGTGTGTATCACGCTCCCGCAAACATTCTTATTGTCTTATTGTATATATTTCATCAACGAAAATAGTTCCAAATATAATAACAGCTGAGCCGCTGCGCATCTCTAAAAGCAAACACAGCCGAGTTTCATTCATGAATGAAAGTGCGTTTTTGAACGAACGTCAGTGATTTATGATTACCCATACATAAAGATTTCATTCCCGAATGAATCAGCTGTTCAAACGAATCAATTGAATAAATGATTCAGTGATAAAATCAGTGACTTACCGCCACCTGCTGGTGGACTTTGTTTCATTTTTAGCGTATAAATTCAGTTATTTAAATCATTTAATATTTCTGTATTCAAAATTGTATATTTAAAACATTAATCTCCACATGAATGTATGAATTTAATTGCACCCATGCCCCCTCTGAGCCTCATTAAACATCTGAAAATGTACCTACAAGCTACTTTTGCGTTCTTCTGTGCCGCCTCTGTAGTACAAATTAATTTATTAATACTAATTTCATATGATTGGTAACTTATTTGTCTTATTCTACTTCTTATTATATTGTTTTAAATAGAAATTTTAAAAAGCTTATAAACATACATTTTTAAATTTGACATAGATGAAAATGATGCCATTGAAAATGTTAAAAGAAAATACCCCTGTAAGTCACTTTAAGGAGTCAAATGTCAGCTCGTATTAGGAAGGCACATTTTTTATCAGAATTTTTGATTATTGATCAGAAGGTGCTCCTATTTTATTTTTTTTAATTCGAAGGACAAGCGCTCCTAAAAAGAAAAGTAAGCATAGAGTGTATCAGAGAAAGCTGAGAGTGTAACAGTATATTAGATCCGTGCATGAGGTCTAAAGGGACAGCAGCCTAAATAAACCTGCTGCTGCAATTAAGAATTAATGTGAAGAATTAGGTGTGAAACCATCAGGGACCTTTAATTCTCCAGCGCCACCATTTTCCAGAACTGCAACCTTCCTGGAGTCTCCAGAATTACAAGGTGTAAGGTTCTCAGAGACTTTAAAAAATCCAAAAACATTACCCTCATTTAATTAGAATAACATGCTGAAGTATTGTGAAATATATGAAGACTATTTTTATAGGCTTTATGGACAGACAAGTTTTGAGTGACTCTTGAAGGACCAGCACCACATCCTCTTGTACCACTGTTTGAAGAATTGATCTTCCAGAATCCGGCAGTAAGTTTTAGGAGCTCATTTTTGTCAGTCTCTGCAAGACATGCTTTTCAGGATAGGAGATGGACTAAAAATGAACTCCCAAAACTTACTGCAACATGGAGCTAAGGAGAAAATGTAGAACTTGAAAAAATGGAAAAACAGCTTAGTGAAAAGCGTTTACAGTTTAAAAGCAAATAGAAAGTCCTATTTTTTACATTTCTTTTCTTAATATTTTTTTGCAGATTTGCACATGTACAAGGTTTAAAATGTTAATGAATAATGAATAGAAATAATGAAAAGAATAATTAAGTTTTGAGCAGCTGCATTCCTCTAGGTCAAAGATTAAAAAATGGGATTTACAATAAAAAGTAATTTACAAAATTATTTTGACTTGAGTTTATTTATTAATGAGTAACGTCTCTCTTGAGTGAATGTGCACATTTTTAATGTTATCAGGTTTTAACATGTTATTACATTTAACCACTTTTTATGAATTAAAAAATTTAAATCTTGTACAAGAACTACAGCAAAAACCAGTTTGATGCATATTTGATCAGTATTTTAGAAATTGTATTTGAATATTACCAGTACTGACTTCAATGGATTTCATTAAATTCCTTTGAACACAACTGCTCAGAACGGTCTAAATTTATGAAACCTACACATTCAAAACATCATTACTCTGAAATGTTTAATGTAAATGTTAAGTGTAAGTGGTGAAATGTTAAGTACTGTAAGGTCTTTCATGACACTACATATGCTGGGGTGTGAATTTGATAGGTGCTTGATATAAAATAAATGGTGCTTTAAAAAGTCCTTGAATCTGGTGTTCATGAAAGAGTGGGAACCCTGTTAGAACAATGTAGTGCATCTCACAAAATACTTGCAAATGGTATAAAGAGGGACTGCAAAAGTTTGGGGTTGGTAAATTTTTCTGTATTTTTAGATGTATTAAATATGTATAGAAATTGTATTTATATCGTATCATTTATATATCTTTTTGGAAACTAGGGGTGGGCATTTTTCCCCACACCATTAGCGTCACATTAAGACTTTGTGTTAAGTAAAAAAAAAAACAAAAAAAACGTACTTTCAAAAACATCTCTCACACCATTGTGCCCCATTGAACTGTTTTTGTTTCTGATGATCGCAATGTCATATTAAATAAGATGAATATATTAGCCCATATTAATGACATGTTTGCATATAATTATAACTTTATCTATGTAAACGGTTTTGAATTCGGGGAAAAGAGTTCCTATTTTTGCATCTTTCATGATTGATCACTGCTGTCATTTCCAAGTACTCCATCACTTGTGCCCATCCCTATTGGAAACATTTATCCCTGCTTATGCTGGTAAACTTCCAGGTGTTAGTAAGACGTTCCTCTTGTTTCAAAAGCTTTCATTAGCAATCCAGTTCTCAGGTTTTTTCTCCACGTGATGAAATAAAATAAGCTTTTTGTTTCCAAATGACCAAAGAGCCCGAAGCCTAAATTCAGCCACTGCAGTGCATGTCATATTTGAAAACTTTGACCTTTAACCCCTAACTCTGGCACCATGCTGCATGTTGTAAGCCTAACGTGTCTCTGTCTCTGATGCCTGCCTTTCTAACCGAACTCCAGCCACGCTTCCGCGGAAAGAGAGTGCTCTCAAACAGGAGGTGGAGAGTAAGTATCAGCACCACATGCCACGCCTATCCCATAATGCCTTGCTTCCTCTTAGTCAAAAGGCATCTCTTCCTCACAAGCACAGTAATCCATTATCTTATCTTCAGTTTCAATGTTTCATGGGTATGCAAAACATGTGTTTTCAGTCTTTTTTAAAGGGGTCATATGATGCGATTTCAATTTTTCCTTTCTCTTTGGAGTATTACAAGCTCTTGGTGCATCAACAAGATCTGTAAAGTTGCAAAGACTAAAGTCTCAAATCCATAGAGATATTCTTTATAAAAGTTAAGAGTCAACCACGCCTACCTAAAACGCCTCGTTCTAACATGCCCCCACATGTCTACATCACGATGTGGGAAGATTTGCATAACGCCGCCCAAATGTTCACGCAAAGACAGAAGGCGTAACTTTTATTCTCGCAGTAGTATTGTTACCGCCACCGCCATGCCGTGGAGACACTGTGTTTCGTTGTGAAAGCGAAACTACTTTGTTTGACCTTCCAAAAGAGAAGGTTCACCGTGGACAAAGTGGAGTCCAGCCCAGGGTCGTCACATCTGGTTGCCGCAAGCTCCTTCGTCGAATCCGCTGGCCGCGCCGTTAACCTTAAACCTCATAAACACATTTCATTACACCAAATACACAAAATAATGTTATTTTTAGCAACATCATATGACCCCTTTAAGTTTGTTACATGCACCGTTTTATGGATTTCATCTAACCCTTTTCACTTTTTCTCAATCAAAACTAACCTCAAACATGTCTACTGATTCATCAGATATTAAAATGTTGATGCATCAGTGGTTGGGTTGGGAGGGGCGGGGGGGGATTATTTCATCTTGTCGTAAAGGGTTGCATGTATGTTATGACCTCCCTTTCAGATCAACATGTACTTTAAAAGGTAAGCATATAGAAAGGTGATTGTAATGTAAATGAAGTACATCTGACTTGTATGTTTATATCCAGTTCATGTTCTGATGGTTTCTCCTCTGATGGTCTCTCCAGGCCTGCATGGGAGCTCTGGGAAGCTTACAGGCTCCACGTCAAGTCTGAATAAACTCGCTGTGAGCAGCTCCAACAGTAGGCGCTCTCAGTCATCTTCTCTGCTTGATATGGGCAACATGTCTGCCTCTGACCTGGACGTAGCAGACAGGACCAGGTTTGATAAGGTGCGCCACCGCTAAAACTTGGGGATTGTTTCGGCTCAATTTAAAGATGCTGATTGGTTCTAAATTGTCACCTGAAATGTGACTAAATTCTGAAATTTGTTGTGCAAAGTATAATCATATACAGTGATGTACGAAATGTAATACTTTTATTCATGCATTAATTTAATCAAAAGTAATAGTTTGATTAGACTTATTATTTGAATGATTTCTGAAGGATCATGTGACTGATAAGTGGAGTAATGGCTGCTGAAAGTTCACCTTTGGCATCACAGGAGTAAATTACATTTTAAATATATTCAAATAGAATATTGCATGTATGCATGTTGCATGTATGTTAGTCATTTTAAATTGTAATAATATTTCACAATATTACTGTTTTTACTATATTTTAAATGCAGCCTTGGTGAGCATTAAATCTTGCTAAGCCTACAGTTTTGAACGATAGTGTACATATGCCCATTCTTTGTGATGTTTTCTAGATTTTTGAGCAGGTTTTGAGTGAGCTAGAGCCACTGTGTCTGGCTGAACAGGACTTTATCAGCAAGTTCTTCAAACTGCAGCAAAATCCCACACTAGCTCAGGTGAGTATCAGATGCAATCCAGACTCAGATCTATGTGTGTATTGTATTTATTATGTGTAATTTATTGATGTTATAAATCCCTAATTAGGTAGAGAATGTGGATGACAGCGATGGAACGGTTCACTCCAGACCCCTCAATGAAAACAGACATTCAGTATCTGAGTGAGTGACCGTTCTCTTAGTTCTTACAAATCTGTTTTTAAGCAGATTATAAAAAATGATCAAACATCCATTTCTCTTGCAGAAAGGACATGGTTCGGATGATGATGAATAAGATCTTTCAGAGCATTGAGACGGAGCTGAACAGTCTGATAGCTTTAGGTGATAAGATAGACAGCTTCAACTCTCTCTACATGCTGGTAAAGATGAGTCACCACGTCTGGACGGCCGAAAATGTTGATCCCGCATCCTATCTCAGCACAACGCTGGGCAATGTTCTAGTCACTGTCAAGAGAAACTTTGATAAATGCATTGTAAGTGGAGCTCATGTCATGCATTGTTTGATGTATTGATGGCGAGACCAACAAACCAATCTTCTGATGTTTCTGTTGCTCTTGTAGTCTGGACAGATTCGTCAGATGGAGGAGGTGAAGATTTCGAAGAAGAGTAAAGTGGGCATCCTGCCGTTTGTCACCGGCTTTGAGGAGTTTGCTAAGCTAGCTGAGGCTATTTTCCGAAATGCAGAAAGACGGGGTGATCTGGATAAGGCCTACATCAAACTCATCAGAGCTGTCTTCAGTAACGGTGAGGATCATAACCAACAGGACATCTCATA
The DNA here is from genome assembly GCF_001515605.1 of Sinocyclocheilus anshuiensis. NCBI lineage: Eukaryota > Metazoa > Chordata > Actinopteri > Cypriniformes > Cyprinidae > Sinocyclocheilus > Sinocyclocheilus anshuiensis. The sequence continues at coordinate 2,121,817 of NW_015552582.1, read as the reverse complement.
CATTTGTTAATTCATCACTAGTTGTAAGAATGTGCAAGAAGCCCTAAATTTCTTGAAATGCTGCTTTTCAGACTTTTTTTAAATATGAAGAGAAAGAAAACATGAGAGCATGTGTAATCGAGGCATTGAGAGAGTGTTATTTTAGTATTATTTTTATACTTCTACACATATCATTTAATACTATTTTGCATTTTTCCAAATATTTTTTTATATTTTGATATACAAATCAAAAATATAAATACTAATTTAAAATATTATATTTGCAGTTTAGTTCATTTTCATTTAAGTTTTAGTAGTTTTGTTGTGCTTTTGTCATTTTTATTAGTTTTTGTATGAATATTTCTATATAGTTTTAATATATGTGACCAATATTGATATTTGTAGCAATAGCCAAAAATACATTGTATGGGCCAAAATTATCGATTTTTTTTTATGACAAAAATCATTAGGATATTAAGTAAAGATCATGTTCCATGAAGATATTTTGTAAATTTCCTACCGTAAATATATCAAAACTTAATTTTTGATTAGTAATATGCATTGCTAAGAACTTCATTTGGACAACTTTAAAGGCGATTTTCTCAGTATTTTGATTTTTTTGCACCCTCAGATTCCAGATCTTCAAATATTTGTATCTCAGCCAAATATTGTCCAATCCTAACAAACCATACATCAATGGAAAGCTTATTTGTTCAGCTTTCAAATTATGTATAAATCTCAATTTTAAAAAATTGACCCTTATGATTGGTTTTGTGGTCCAAGGTCACATATTTTTATTTCAGTTATAGTTTTGGTCATTTAAGTTCTTTAGCTTAAACATATTTTACTATGGCAGCATTTCTAAAAAAAAATTACGTTTTTAATCTACTTATTTATATTTTATTTCAGCTTTATTTCAATTACAACACTGTTGAGAACCATCCATTAATAGAGAATGTAACTCATCATTCATGTACATTTTCAGTGTTTGCGATTCTTTCTCTTTTGTTTTTAACCCTCTTGTTCATCTGATTGGTCTCTTTCTGTTTGCATATCCATAGTGGAGAAAGTGGCCAACGAGAGCCAGAAGACTCCACGTGATGTGGTGATGATGGAGAACTTCCACCATATCTTCTCAACACTGTCCAGCCTCAAGATCTCCTGTCTGGAGCTAGAGAGAAAGGAGGCCAAGCAGAAATACACAGAACACCTGCAGTCCTACGTCATCAACTCACTGGGCCAACCGCTAGAGAAACTTAATGTAAGCCAAATATTCATGGAAACCAGGTTTGAACAGTATTACAGTAGAACATCCATGTAAATGACAATTTTAGACATGAAACTAAAATGTGCTTGGACTATTAATGTATTTGGATTCTTCCTTTGTTTATGGACCATTTTTAATTTTCTTCCCAATTTGCAGCATTTCTTTGAGGGAGTGGAAGCGCGTGTAGCTCAGGGTGTCCGTGAAGAGGAAGTGAGCTACCAACTTGCCTTCAATAAACAGGAACTGCGTAAGGTTATTAAAGAATACCCTGGGAAGGAGGTGAAAAAGGGCCTGGACAACCTCTACAAGAAGGTGGATAAACACCTGTGTGAAGAGGAGAATCTGTTACAGGTGAATAAAACTAGAGGAAAATAACACTAAATGGCTAAATTAAATGGCATTTATAATGTTTTTGAGATTCTTGAGTGTGAATGTGAATTTTGATCTGGCCACTAGGTCGTGTGGCACTCCATGCAAGACGAGTTCATTCGGCAATACAAGCACTTTGAGGGCCTGATAAACCGCTGCTACCCGGGGTCAGGAATCACCATGGAGTTCACCATTCAAGACATGTTGGAGTACTTCTCCAGTATCGCTCAGTCACACTAAAACAGGAAGCTGAACAATTGTGAAATTGAATGAAAAGAAAAGTGCTGTGTGTGAAAAAGAAAGAGAATGAGTGCTTACATTGTATATATGTATATTACAGTGCAGCTGTGTCATAACAAACACTGAAACCCTGCTTGTAACATACAAATTGCGTTTCTGTTGTTACTGATTTCATTGTTTTAGTTATTTTTTTTAAACCAAAATTGCTTTATAACACATTAGTATAGTGAATCGCAAATGACTGAACCTTCTCATTACTTCTACAAAACCTCAACACTAAAAATCTGTGGCTGATTTTACATGCACATGAATGCTGAGTATCAACACGTAAAAAAAAAAAGGCCTGGAGTCATATGTAAGAAAATAAAGCATACTTTCATTTTAAGTTCATTTTCTTTTCTTCTTGTAATTGATTGTGATTTTTGATTATAAAACAGATTATCATTGTGGTGTGGAATTCCCCAGCGAAGCCTGTTCACACAGAGGATGAAAAGATTTAAGTTTTAATAGTCATTTTAAGTAAATGAGAATAGGTGAGTTCACACAGCTATAACAATAACGACAGAGTTGCAATCACTTTCAGCACTTTTTTTTTCCACCTGATAAACGATAAAAACATTGTCAGCCAATCACAACTTGACTCGAGTTCACAAAAAGCTCGAGCATTTAAAGTTGCAGGCGACATAACTGCAGCAGAAGCTTATAATACGCGGAAAATCATTCTTGGTGTGAACGAGAACGATTATTAAAACTTTATGGTTACTGTTATCGTCCTTGTGCGCAGACCTTGAAAACTACTTTTTAATTAAAGAAAACTCAAATATTTTCAATATTTAATAACAGTTTTATAGAGGCCTGTCGCCAGGATGGCATAACTGGGGGGGCATTTCAATCCCATGTGGGGGAGCCACTGCTTATAATGCGCAATGACAAAACAGACATAGATGCGCCCACGCGTACACATACAAAAAACATAGGGCAACAACATTACTTTTTCTGTCCCAACTAGCTTACATAACCAGACAGTAAAATGTGATTTTGTAATGTAACATCACTCAATTAATGTTTTGAATAACCCCCCTCCCCCCAACACAGGTGTTGTGCCCATTTTAGACCCCCTGCCAAATTATTACCCCCTTGTTGAAATCGCTATCTGATTGCCTAATCCTAACCCCACCCCTAATCCTAACCCCTCCCCCACACCTAACCCTAAACCTACCAATACTAGGGGGGTAATAATCTGGCAGGGGTCAGAATTGGGCACAACACCGGCCCTAGCATTTTGGGGACCCTAAACAGATTTTGGAAGGGCGGCGCCCCCCCCCCATCCCCCATCGTATACATCTTACACTGACACTATTGTAAAGCAATGTTATTTTAGTATCATTCAGGTGCTATTATAGTTGTTGTTAATATATTGAATTATTTTTATATTTTCTGCTGTCATTTTCACTTTAAAGTTTTAGTAAATGTATTGTTTGTTTTTGTTGTTTTTTATTAGTTTTGCTGATTTTAAATATTTAGCCGCTAAACTCTGGGAAAGTTTTCAGTTCAATGATCCAGTAAGCGAATGGATTCAAACAATCCGTCCAAAACAGCGTTAATAAACCAGGCTGATTACAAAAGAGATTGCAGAGAGAACAGAGACTCGCGTTGCGTTTTCAGCGAATTATTCCAGTGTGTTTCGCTTTAAAACACGAGCTCTGCCATATTCTGTGATTGTGTCTGAAGAGCGCGAGCCCTCACACGTCGCGCTGTGTGAAGTACAGACTGAACACCGCTGTATGGCCAGATGAGACGCAAACTACGGTTTCTCGACTGGATAACCACCAGTGTCTCGCTAGTAAAGTTTTGATGGATGAAGACTGCAATCAAGATTAAGACGATTGCAGTGGCGACCACTCAAAAATTATGTTACTAAAAATTACCTTGTGCTTGTCTCTTCTCATCGTCATCCCTTTTTCTGCGCCTGAAGGATAGATTTGTTTCATTTTTTTTGTCCGATTTCCAAAATAAATCAAAGTCCAGGGAATGGGCAGGTGGCAAAGGTCATGTATATCAGTGACAGCAGCGCTCTTTGCAACGTAATGACTCGGACCACTAGTGGGGCCCACACCCACCCCCCAACCCTAGAAAATGGTGATTCCAGCTACTTTTCTGCACTTTTGTCCAGTTTACAAAGCAGTTCACAATGGAGATGCTGGAACTAGTTGCCACCTTAATTATAGAATTTGTGTGATTTTAAAGCGACTTGATTGGTGTCCAGCATCAATCACGAACAGCGAAGCTATGACCAGGTTTCCCCACCTCCATTGCTCAATACTACATTTCCCATCATGCTCTCTTAAAAAGCCCCCCCTTCTTTTCACAGAAAGCACTGAAATCAGATGTTGGTTAGCTGCTTCACTGAAGCGATGGATGTGTGTTGATCTGTCGGTATTTTCACCGAGTCTCAATAACCGGACGGACTCTTTTATGCATGTGATTCACTATGCCGCCTCACAAGAAGGAGTACGGGATTAAACGAGCGAGCGGATCCCTGGTCCACTTCAGACCGTCCGTGAGCGCGACCACCGTTCGCCGACACTCCGCCGTCGTTCCTTCGGTGCTGACGTTCGCCGTGATCGTGGCATCCGGAGGCCTGTTGCTCATGATAGAGAAAGGAATGCTGAACAGCGTGCAGACTCCGCCGCCACGCGCCAACGGGAAGAAAGTGGAAAACCGACCGAGGCATATTGACGCGGAGTCTCAGGTAAGGTAGTCGAACAGAGACACAAGTTTGCTAGATTGTGAATAAACAGTGGCATATTTTGTGAAATTCATAAATATTTTGATATGTTTGCATGTAGTCATCAGACTTTCCTCGAGATTCGCGAGTCTGTACTGCAGTGAATTTTCACGATAACTCGGGCTGCGTCTCAAAACATAGTGAGCTTTCTACCTAGTCAACAATTCTGTTCAATACAGTGTCCCCAATTATTACTTGGACAATTTAGCCACACGTAAAATGTTTTACAAAGTTTGTTAGGTTTAATATGAAACGATAGATACACTTTTAAAATGTCAAAGCAATAGCTCACAAAAAATGATCAGAAAACGCTCCGGTTACTATCGTAACCTCGGTTCCCTGAGAGCGGGAACGAGACATCACGGATATTCGGCCAATCACAACGCACTGGATAGCTGGCCAATCAGAGCACACCTCGCTTTTCTCACACGTCTGCAGCGGAGAAAATCGCTCCGGTTACTATCGTAACCTCGGTTCCCTGAGAGTGGGAACGAGACATCACGGAGATATTTCTCCGTTATGGGAACTGCTTCCCTTCCAACCTTTCCTGAAGTCCTATTGGCTCCCGCCAGTCCAAATGACTGGCCAATTGAGCGAAGTATGCAAATCGCATACATCACGGAGATATTTCTCCGTTATGGGAACGATATTCAATCCCGCCGTGAGAGCAGCCTGTACAAGTTACACACTCAGCAACACACACAATTCCCAACCAATAGTGACGCTTGTTAGGCGGGCTCGCAGCTGATAGGTGGAGATAAGCCAATGAGCGTCTAATGCCCAGGCATACGAAATTTGCATATCTAGTCATTAATAACGTTGGCTGCCCCCGGAAGGGGCGGGGAGCCACATCGCGGCGGGTCCGGAGCACGCGGGCCGGAAGGTCCGCGCAATGCCCGCAGTTGGACTCGTCCTGTAGTCATGCTGATCCGGCGGCTCTATCGGTCCCGCGCAGATCTTGCAGATTGTTGCCATAGTGAATTCAACAGGTGAAGTAGAAGATTCTGACGTAATTGTCGCGTGCACCGCATTTTATACTGCCGCTCGAGCTCGTCAGTATTTGCATGCGATTTGCATACTTCGCGTCAATTGGCCAGTCATTTGGACTGGCGGGAGCCAATAGGACTTCAGGAAAGGTTGGAAGGGAAGGAGTTCCCATAACGGAGAAATATCTCCGTGATGTCTCGTGAAAGCTCGAGAGGGAACTGAAGTTCTCTGATTTTCATTTAAAACTCCAAAAGTGTCTTTGTACTGTACTTTTGGACACTATGTAAAAAGTTATTTTAAGGTGCAAAATCCGATTATTCCTATTTATATCTGATTGATCCAATTACACTGTCCTATTATTACTCCACTGGAGGATCTATGGATTTAGTTAAAATTGGTATGTGGAAAGCATCTTTGATGGAACAGAGAAGCTCCATATTTCATTCCAGAAAATATTAAACAGCTGCTTACCTTCAAGCCAAGATATGAAATATGAAACTTGGGGCCAATTCTTTCAAGGTAAGATCCCTGCTGTGCTCTTGACAGAAGAGTACAATCACATGACAGTTAAGCTACCCTCTCTCAGCCACTGATAAGAAATCTAGACTTTTAGATTTTGGTGTTGCCTATAGTCACCAGGCATTATTGTAAAGTTTTTACATGTATTCACTATTCAGTAGGTATAATCACTTTAATGTGTTTTTGTTTTTTTGCAAAATGGCAACTGAATGTGTGAAGTGAGCACTCTTATGTTGATAAAGTCTTCATCGTATGTGTTTGTATATTTTGCAACATTTTAATGTTTTCTTCTTGTGTATGTATCCTGAAAATGATTGATGAGTTAGTTTTAAATGCAGTTAACATGATGTTTGGTCATCCAGTGGAATGTCTAGAGTAAATGTTTTTTTTTTTTCTGTTTAGTAACACATTTTCAATGTTTCATCTGCGTTTGGCTTGATGGAGAGATGTTTATTGCTAAACCTATAGCTAAACATAGTTTGCTATTTTTAAATGTAAATTTTTTTTGGCAGTGTACATTAGGAGAGAATTATATTTAGATCAGACCAAGTGAATTGAGACCTTTGAGTAAAGTCACTTTGTTCAAGAATCATTTGGTACACAATTTCACAAAACAACTGAAGTAATTAGAGAGCACATCATATTTTATTTCCATTTTTACATGGTTCTCTGAAATACTTGATTCTTATTGGTAAGTTGTGCCCATTCAGGGGTCAGATATGCAATATCCCCAATCCCCCCCCCCCCATCCATTTCTCCCATAGCAATTTTCAAGTCTTTGTTAAAGCATTATAAGCCATCAACCAAATCAACTACAGAGTGAATCACAACATTACAAACTTTAAAGCAAAAAAAAAAGGATTTGGAAATTTGACAGAGAAAGACAAAGGTGTAAAACTGTGTACTTAACTGCTTTAATAAGTGAAAAAAACTATAATCCCATGAAGCAATTTTTAATGTTAAAAATAGGGCTGCACGATAAATCGCATGCAATATTTAAAGGCACAATATGTACGATTTTTTTATTAAAATATCCAAAAACCACTAGAACAGTGTTATATATTTTGCTGACTTGTGTACTTACATTATCCCAAATGTTTCGAAGAATGTTTAAATCCAGAGAAATAAGCAATTTTAACTAGTGACACGGACCGTGTCCATAGTGTCATTGTGTCGCCTGCCAATGGATTGCATCGGCTGTGGGGATGAAGGCGAGAACTCCCATGATTCCACACTCAGTCACGGCGTCATCAAACTACGCCTTTGTCTATTTGTTTATTTTGAATACGCGCCCTCTAGCGGCGAAAATTACATATTGTGCCTTTAATGCACATCTTGTCAGTAAAGCCGCTTCTGTAATCAGCGGTAAATCTCCATCATGTGTGTGCTTTCACATGAAGCAGCATTTACTACACAGAGCCATTGTTCACTGACAAGTTGCGCAAAACCACGATCATATATGCCTTTGATTAACAACCTTGTAGCTCACTGTAGGTCTACAAAGCATGAGACTAAATTTATGCGTGAGTTTTTATGTTTTTATATTGTTCTAAAGTTATATATGCCTCTTTCCCCCCAGATTGTACAAGAGATCCGCAATCGCACCATAAGATCGATGTGTGGTCAGAAGAACATGCCTCACAGCCTGTGGTCTCTCAGTCCGCTGCAGAGGAAGACTCTCCTCCAGCACATACTAGTAAACGACGAGCATCGCTTCCTGTACTGCTATGTCCCCAAAGTGGCCTGTTCCAACTGGAAACGAATGCTGAAGGTACTGAGCGGCGCTCTAGCCAATGTAGACGTCAAAGTGAAGATGGACCATCGTGCTGATTTGGTCTTTCTTTCTGACTTTCCGCCCGAAGAGATTCGCCATCGACTACGGCATTATTTTAAATTCATGTTCGTGCGAGAGCCGATGGCACGCTTGCTTTCAGCCTATCGCAACAAGTTTGGCGAAATTAAGGCATATCAGCGGAAATACGGTGCGGATATCATACGCCGCTATAGAAAAGGCTACGCAAAGGATAAAAAAATAGCAGGAAATGATGTGACCTTCACAGAGTTTGTGCGTTATTTGCTCGATGAAGACCCGGAGCGGATGAACGAACACTGGATGCCCATTTACAACCTGTGCCAACCCTGCGCCATAGAATATGACTTCATTGGCTCGTACGAAAGGCTGGAGAGTGACGCCGCTTACGTTCTGGAACGTGTCGGAGTGCCGCAACACGTACGCTTCCCTGAACGCCAGACGTGGTACAAACCCGTAACCAAAGAAACGCTGCATTATTACTTATGCACTGTGCCACAGAAGTTTCTCAAAGAGCTCCTGCCCAAGTATATTTTGGACTTCTCTCTGTTCGGCTATCCTTTACCCAACACAACCACTGAATTCTGTAGGCATTAACAAAGGCATTGGGTTTATACCAGCTTTGTGAGACTGTCTATAATCTTTCAATATGTTAATATTTTTTAACATAGATTTTTTTTTTACCTGTACAGAATTGAAAATATATTTGAATATAAGCCTCAGTACAGTGTATTTGAGAGCTATTTAAGTTCAAGCCACTATTTAAAACTGGAAATACTCAATCCGCTATTTTTATTCATGAGATGCAGTAGGATGTCCATATTAATGGGAATAAAATGAAGAACATTGTGCTGTGCGCAAAACTATCGTGAGAGTTTTATATTAGTAAGCACAAGCTTCCACCATTTTCACTTGTCATTGTAATATTAAAGTTTCCAGTGTTTTTTGATTATTTAGATAATCATTACCTCTGCTGTCCCTTGTGATTTTGCTCATTAATCCTTTTACAAATAGAAATGTGAAGCTCATAGCGAGAAAATTAGTCTCCAAATAGCTTTTGAAGTCATTCCTATCTGTATCTAATGAATTGTGTTGAGATTCATAGGACCAAAACAAATATTTCTGACAAATATTTCAATATTTCCTTCCCATCTGCCACTTCCTCTGAAAAGATGAGACTCTGAGTTGAATCCCTTAAAGGGGTCATAGGATGCTACATGCACTTTTACAAGTTGTTTGAACTGCAGACTGGACTGGTGTCTTACCTTAGACCTGCCCTGAGTGAGCTGTCATCAGTCCGCCATTGTTTCACCGCCGCAGCAGATGTAGACAAGGATGACTCCCAGGGCTCTACACTGCGACCATTTCAGTCGCATTTGCGACTGAAAACTACTACGTGCGACTATGAAATAATATTTAGGAGCACCTGTGCAACAGCTTTTAATGATTATTAAAAGTATCTAATTATCTTATTGAAGCTATTAAAAGGAGCCAATGTTTTTGGCAAAACACACATGAACACAATGTTAATCAGAATCCACTCACTGCTCAAAACACCAGTTATGCAAGCTCACGAATCCTCTCATTGTAACAAACAAAGTATAGACAGAGTGTAAATAAGAGATTCATTGTGCAGTGTAGAGAGCTTCGTTGAATATAATGGAACTTTGTGAGATTGCGATGAACAAAGGATAGCGACAACTTTTTTTAATGATTATTAAGGGAGTTTGCAAATGTGATATTGATTTAATACAACAGTTCATTAAACAAGAAGTTAATATTAATTGACTTATATTGTCTGACAACAACACAATTGCCTTATTTTGCTCTATTTCATCAACGAAAATAGTAAAAAAAAAAAAGTAACAGCTGAGCCGCTGCATATCTCCATTCAAACACAGCGGTGATTCGTTTATGAATTAACTGGGTTTTAAACGAATCTAGTGAGTCAATGATTCAATTACCCATTCATAAAATCAGTCACATACTTCGTTCCTGAATGAATCAGCCGTTCGAACGAATCAATTGAACGAATGGTTCAGTGATAAAATCAGTGACTTGACGCCACTTATTTAAATCATTTAATATTTCTATATTCAAAATGTTATATTTAAAACATTAACCTCAACATGAATTTAATTGCACTCATGCTACCTCTGAGCCTCATTAGACGTCTGAAAAATACACCTACAAGCCACTTGTGTTCTTTTGTGCCATCTCTGTAGCACAAATTTATTTCTTAAATACTGATTTAATTTGATTGGTAACTTGTTCTTATTCTACTTGTTTTTATTCTGTTGTTTTAATTAGAAATGTTAAAAAGCTTATAAATATATATTTTTTGAATTTGACATAAAAGATGACACACTTTTAATAAAGTTAGAAAAATGCCATTACAAAGGTAAAAACAAAATTCCCTATAAATCACTTTAAGGAGTCAAATATGACCTCGTAATGGGAAGGTTAATTTTTTATCAGAATTTTTGATTACTGATTAGAAGGTGCTCCTACATTTTTTAAATTAGGAGCACAAGCGCTCCTAAAAAGAAAAGTAAGCGTAGAGCCCTGACTCCTAACAAGCGATTGAGGTGTTCTGTTGTTGGATGTAATAATGAACATAGCACTCGTCCTTTACTCCTGACATCTGAGCCACTGAACTATGTGTCTGTGTTCGCGCAAATCATTCATGATCCAGCCTCATCTACAGAAGAAGTGAGTATAATGTTTTGTAATGAATCTTTGCAAATCGCCTTTCCTAATAATGTGCTAATTAGCAAGTTTCACGATGAATGCAGCTAAAGTAAACAGTCTCTCTGAGAGCAGCTCGGAAGAGAGGGGCGGGGTCAGCAGAGCTCATTAACATTTAAAGGGAAATGCTACAAAAACGGCTTGATCTGAAAAGAGCTGTTTTTGACGGTAAAAAAAGGTGTTTTTATACTACCATTGAGACATTTTAACCAAACTACGTTACAGACTTTTCATTAAGACCCTAAAGAATCATATCAACTTGTGGAAATGGGAATCATATGACCCCTTTAAGAAATTAAGAGGAATGCAGTTTCACATCCAAAAGCAGAAGTACTGTACAATGAGGAAATAAAAAACCTTTGAAACCCACAAGCTGGATTTCTTTGGGTAATTTTCTTGGTCTGAGAATAATGTTTATATTAAAGAACTAAGCCAGTAACCAGTTTATGGTGATTTGAATCCTACCAGCAAAACAAGAAAAAAGTGTGAGAATGTGAAAGCTCAGTTGACACCCAAAAGGTCAGTCTGGAAGCAGGGATAATAGGAATTACATTTAAAGGCTGCTCACACCAAGAACTACGATAACTGTAGCCATAAAGTATTAAAATCGTTATTTATGAGAATAGCAAAGATGATCAACAGTATTGTTGGAAGCACTTTCATAACGTTTTTTTCAGAGATGCTTGTCTGCAAACGCTACCATGATGCTGGGATGTTATGAGTGGTTCTCAGCCCAGCTAAGTTTTTAGTTCTCAGTACGTCCTGGGAATGTTCATTTTGGTTACAACAATAACAGAGAACATTACCCGGAACCGTATGCTAACGTAATGTTGGGGGAATGTTCTGTGTTAGCTGGGAGGTTGTTGCTAGTTGGGTTCTAAGTGGTTTCTAATGCACTGCCAAGCCGTTGTTAAGGGCCATTCACACAGAATGCATTTTTCCATTCCAATGTGCTGCTTTTCCATTTTCTTTGTAAACATGAGCTAGATGAATGTGTTCATTGACAGTCGCTCTAGCTTCTTGTATGATATGCCATTCATGATATGCAAGTAAGCACAACACATTTTGTGTGAACGGCTCTTTAGGGTGTTGTGGGTAGCTGCTTACAAGTTAAGAGCTGAGAAGAGAACTCGAGTCTCAATCATGCACTTCTATATATTTTTACTGGTTGAGTTATTCCACTTATGGCTGAGATTGTTTTATTGATAGCCATAAAAAAAAAAAAAGTAATTTGACATAACACACTTAAGTAAACCCCCTCATTCATGTAGCAAATGGTGTAGAATGAATTACATACAATGTTATACTTCGTGTTGATGAGCAATAGCATGGCTAAGCAAGTATCAATAATTAAATAGCAAGTCAAAAACAAACATGAGAAACATTCAAAACGAAGAAACGTTCAGCACATGTATCTGTTTACAGGCTGTTAACATCAAATAAAAGCTAAAAGAACAACAATTCAGGAAGGCATATTGAGTTATTGTACTCCAGACTATCAGACATTCTTATGGATTTTTTCTCCTATTTTATAAAGAAAAAAGAACATCAGACCAACTGGAATGTCACTTTCTGATATCCAAACACACACACAAAAAGATTACATTATTAATAACATAGTACAGAGCCATGAATGATTAACAACAAAACTGAGACAGATTATATTAAAAACTATTCATGCTTATAAGTTAATCAGTCAACATAAGTTTTATTATACATACGTACACATATAAAACACAGGTTGGTGTGGTAGAGTGACATTAACACAGCCCTGAGTAACATGGCCATATGAACTTTCTGAAGACCTCTTTGGTCACTTGCATTGCCAGTTCATTTCACATCTCATTTCAGGCATGTTTTAGAACAATTTTCCTCTTTAGTTGAACTTGTTATTAAAGGTCTGCCATGTAAAGATGATAAAATATTAAATGCATGAAGTGCTACAAGCTGCCTCATTTTCCATTCACAAGTCTAAACCTATTAATGACAATACAATTACTGCAAAACAATTTCAAGTTATTACAAAGTGTATAAATTAACAAAAGACACTGCTCTACATATTGGCTTTGGTGACATAATTTGACCTTATAGATATACAAGTACTTCCCTTTTAGAAGCCCAAGAAAATATCTTTTGGACTGATGTCAGAGACATTTCTGGCAACACAATGTTTTGTCAGAACTGACTAAACAAGAATCTTTCATATAACATCCATGTCTTTTGTCACTGAAAATGGGTCAGGCTGTGAAGAACCATTTCCTTCGCCACTACTCCTTAAAGCTCACACTTCTGAAAAATGGAAAGTAAACAGGGGTTACTTTTAATCATATATGCACAGTTATGAATATCACAGCAGATAAATGATATTTCACATGCAGGCTTTGGGCAATCCTCACTTTTCTGGCATCTTGTCTACAGAGTGCTCTAGTGTGCGGAGGATGGAGCTCTCTGGAGAAGTAGGCCGGGGACTAAGAGAGGTGCTGAGAGGGGAGGAGCTCCGCAGTGAAGAGAAAGATAAGCCCTGTCTGCGCATTTCCTGCACAGCTCTCTCCCTACCACAGAGAAAAACAGCCACACATCAACAAACATCTGACAAAACAACATACCAAGATCACAGCAGCCAAAAGAAGTTTTTTTTCAAGTTAACGTACTTACTAAATTAGTTGGGTGTAATTAAAAATGAATTATTTGACCTAATATTTTCCTCAATTGGAGTACTGTGCCTTTAACTTAGCAACATGCTAATTAAATCTCAAACACTTTTTGTTTGGCTATATAGTTAATGGCTATGTAGAATGTTTCAAATGGGTCATTTACAATACTTTCAATGATGGTTAGGCAGCTCACTAGGTATTGTAATAAAGCCAGGGTCTAACCTTTCAAAGCGTTCAGTGGTTAGCTGCCTCTTGAGGACGTCCATTTCTGTCTGTAGCTGAGACACTTTTCTGCGCAGCTGAGAAACCTCTCTAGTATGACCAGCCCTACAAATAAACACATTTTGAGATCTTGGAAGAAAGGGCAAAAATATTGTTTTAACCAGCTTGTATTGCTTTTAAACTGTGCTAGAGTGCATTGAGACATCCTCATTTGATTGATGTCTGTTCCACATGCTGCTATCCGTGATCGCCATGGCAACTGCACACTTACACTAGGCAACACTATTGAGAAACTGCTTGTTGTTGGAGGAAAGCAACATTGAATGGACTCTTTATGCACCCTTAAAGAGGACACAGTCGCCTGTGTTTGCCAGTGACAAATGCTTCACACAGTTCCCTGTCTAACACACTACAGGAAACAATAATAAATATAAAATACACATAAAAGATTCTCTCTCTCTCTCTATATATATATATATATATATATATATAGAGAGAGAGAGAGAAAAAGAGAAATCTGATGTTTCAGAGCTCTGTGTCAGTTAAAAACAAATATGTAGTTTGCTCCCCTCTAAATGACTGGGTGAGGCTTGTTTGCCTCCATCCGTTACCCAATGATCCCTCCTTCCTTTCTCTCAGTGCATATCTGACCTCTTCAACACTTTCTACATTACAGCCTGTGTCCGTAGGGCTGAAACTACCAATCATTTTGACAATCAATCCATAAAATATTTGTTTGATTACCCATTTCACAAAGCCAATTTTTCCCCATTTTTATTTTAACATACAAGTATTTGATTGTTAAATATCAAATATAAATGCATTATATTTTAGATTGCATGCTATACTGTGTGTGCAAAACAGTAAAATATAAATACATTATAAATTGCATATGGATGTTTGCATTATCAGAAAAAAAAAATACTGTTTAAAAAAAGTGTTACATTTACAATTACTTTGAGCTTTGAATCAAGTGACAATGAAAATGTGAGAATTGGCTGCTGACAAAAAGCTTTACTGTATCTTTGATCAAATAAATTAAGCTTTGGTAAGCATTAGATACGTCTTTTAAAAACACTTTAAAACAAACATTTACCAACTAACAAACTTTTGAAAAGTAGTGTAATAATCACAAGCGTTATAAAAGGCCCTTGTGCCCACTGTTTTTCCACTTACGTTTTACTGTCAGCTAGAGCGAGGAAGTCTTTCAGGACTTTGAGCTCAGACTCTCTCGCTGGCACTCAGGTGTGTCTGAAACTCCTTCTGTCGATTAGTGGAGAGCAGCGTCTCTAGATTGCGTACCGTCAGCCGCTCGCTGGTCAGCTGCTTTTTCAGAAGCTCTGCCTCAGAGCGCACATCCTCCAGTTCACCTGTCACCTGAGGTTGACATTCAAAGGTTAGTGTTGGTTAGTTGCATATTTGCTCATTTTCAAAATTTTCAAACTGGGAGGATGGTGTGTGTGTCTTACTCTCTCCAGCTCCATGCTCTTAGCCGTCAGCTGGCGAGCGGTGAGCTCTTTGCTGGAGTCGAGTTTAACGCACAGTTCTCTGACAGAGGCCAGATCTGCCAACACTGAGGCTTTCTCAGCGCGAGCCGCCTGGACCTCCTCTTCCAAACGAGACATTGCCCGTGCCAGCGACGACACTTGAGCTTCATATGCTTGCAGAGCGTTTAAGTGCTGAAGGAAATCACAGGCCATGAGGCAATGAAAAACAGCCTTTAGTGTACTCATCATGCTCAGTCACTCATACCTCCTGTATCTCTCTGTCCTGCAGTGAGACTCTCTCTCGGAGGTGTCTGCGCTCTGTGTCAGATGAGAGCAGCTCCAGTCTGATAGAGTTGTTTAGCCCCTCAGCCTGCTGCAGCTTCAGCTCTCTATCTTCCGACTCTGTGTGGACGGTCCGGAAACGCTCCAGCATGTCCCTATTCTCCTATTCCTATACACAACATAAAACAGCCTCAGTGCAAAATCATAAATTGCATCTGATAAAATGGTCACTTCTGACTTCAAATTGGAGCGTTCACAAAATGAATCTGCACTGAATTTTAATTCTGCATTTGTTTTTGTTTTTTTAAAGGGGTCATGCTTTTTTTAAAGATCATTATTTTGTGTATTTGGTGTAACAGAATATGTTGACATGCTTTAATGTTCAAAAAACACATTATTTTTCAAATACTGTACATTATTGTAGGTCCTCTATGCCCCGCCTCTCTCAAACGCGTCGTTTTCTACAAAGTCCCTCCTTCCGACAAGCGCAGTCTGCTCTGATTGGTCAGCTGACCCAGTGCATTGTGATTGGCCGAACACCGCAAGCACTCGTCGGAAATGTAACGCCCCTTACCATAATCGCGAGCTTCATCTTTCAAAATAAATGTAAAGACAGTAAATAATGTCATTAGTTTTACCATCAGTTCAAGCCCGAAAGGGGAACAGAGTCGCATGAGACTCATGATGTAGCAGTGATGAAGCTGGTATGTGTTTGCAGTACACAAGCCACGGTTAAGACAGCTGACTCCACTGTGATGTGACCCCCCCCTTTCTCTCTCTCGCGCGCGGGCGCTCTCTCTCTCTCTCTCTCTCTCTCACACACTCTCTTTCTCTCTCAGCTCTCGCACACACACACGATGCACAAAACTCCTCATTTGAACAGTCAATAGCAAATACTTAAACTAATAACAAAACAGTAGCTGATTCAGAAGCGCCAGATTGTCATAGCAAAGTCAGAATTACCTCCTGGTATGGACGGTCGTCCATAAAATGCATTGCTGTTCTGTTGCAAGTAATCTTAAAGATTCCTAAATGCATCTACTTTCGGAAGGCCAAATAAAGTGCTTTTGCTTTCGCCTAGAAACACACAGCGTCTCCCTGACATGGCTGCTTCAACACTAACTGCGGTTACTGAAACCACGCCTTCTTTCTCTGCGTGCACATTTGGGCGGCATTATGCTAATATTTCCACATAGTGAGGTAGATATGTGGGGGCGTGTTAGAACGAGCCGTTTTAGGGGGGCGTGGAAGAGTCTTAACTTTGATAAAGAATATCTCTTTGGTTTTGAGACTTTAGTCTTTGCAACTTCAGGGATCTTATCTATGCACAATCAGCTTGTAACACTCCAAAGAGAAAGGAAAACTTGAAATCGCATCATATGACCCCTTTAAGTTAATGTAGTATTTTTTTATCACCTACTTTAATTTTCCAGTGAAAAATAGTTTGGGATCAATAACTGTAAACAATAATTGGTGGCCACAGTAACCCTAAATGGTTTATTTAATGTAACTGTTTTTGGTGGTTTTTCTCTCTCCATTTCTCACCTTGGCAGCCATCATGCTTTCTATCCGTGCCACCTCTGAGATGTACGAGTGAACTCTGAGCTTCAATTCATCCCTCTCATTCAGAGCTTCCTGCATCTCTGCGTGCACCGCCTGAAGAAAGGAGCACAAGAATGTGAGCATGTGTGTATGTGAGGTTCACTGGTCATAGATGGTCATGTTAATAGGAATGGGTTCACTTTTACCATCTGGAAGGGTGGGAGGAAGAAAAACAAGGAAAGGAGAAGAGGACTGTTGGTGTGATATGTATGCACCTGGTTTTCTCTGGTCATGGTGGCCAGATCGTCCTGTAACCTGCCGTTCTCTCTCAGCGCGACCTCTCTGTCTCGACTGACAGCTCCTCTTGAGATTGGTCCAGCTGTCTGCGCAGACTAGAGATTTCCCTCTCTCGACTGCTCAATGTCTCTTTTAGCTGACTGAAATACATGACATAAAAGACATTCAAGGCCTTTTATTCTTCCCCAAAAAGACAGAAACATCCCATCATCCTGAGAACATTTATATTAACTAGAACAGAAAAAAACAAACACTTACTCCAGAGAGTTCTCCGAGTCTGTGACTGTAAGCCGGACTTCCAAAAGAGTATTTTCCTGTAGAGCAAAACGAACTTTATAAAGCAGTACCAATTTTCATGATTTTACTGATTGCAGCAGGTTATCTTCTCTACAAATATTACCAAACATTCTGTATTGAGAACAGGGCTGTAATAAGACATCCCCTCATTCTGTGTCTCAAGTATCAGCAGTGCCTTCCTGTGGATCTCCTCTTGCAGCAGCACCATACTCTCAGTCTTCTGGTCCATGGCATCCTGCAGGGCATCTTTCTCTCGGTCTAGACAGGCCATTGTGCTTTGCAGAGCTGCAACCTCATCTTTCTGAGATGAACCGTGTCTGCTCAGATCATCTACACAAAAAAAAACACGATCAAAATCTTCTTTCTACGTAAGGAAATTTACAACTGTACAGTGAAAAGATGTCATGATACCTAAATTTCAAATGTATCTCATTAACACAAAATATGCTATTGAACATACCCCCCCCCCTCAAAAAAACATTTAAGTAAACTACCGTTCAAGAGTTTATCCATTTTTCACCCTAACCTTATTAAATGTGTCATCTTTCACATCAAATTCTTACATTCTTTCAATTAATACAGTTAGAATTATAAGAAACTGTAGTTGTTACAATTCAAATGAAATCAGTATCAACAAACTTCATCTTTCCACTGCAGGAAACAGAAGTTGCATCTGAAGTGGCATTAGATGCATTTAAAAAGATTGTTTGATGAAGCTGAGGTGCCATAAATGCATTTACACCACAAAATTGCAAATGCATAAATAATTTTATAAGATTAACATCTTAAATAATTTTTTTGAACATACAAATGATAAATGTTGGGAAAAATGCAATGATACTTTTAATATGAAACCAAACCACCAGTAGGTAGCGGCAAATTACTGTTTTAATGAATGAGTGGGTCATTTAGTCGTTCATACAACTGATTCGTTCAAAAAAATGACTGATTTATTCAGAAACGAGGCAAGTGACTGTCTTTATGAATGGCTCACTGAATCATTGACTCGATTCGTGGATTCATTCATTAACGAAACACTGCTGTGTTAATGTGAAACACACAACAGTTCTGCTGTGAATTTGACTGATTGAACTATTTTCGTTAGCGATATTGAGCAAAAACAGTCAATATTGTGTCTAAAATAAAGTCTCTTTATTTTAACTTGTTTATTGAACTACTATTGTATAAAATCAGTGTCACATTGCAATCATGATGATATTCGGGGAAACATCTTGGTCATGTAATGTATATCATATATTATAAATATAATTTTTTTCTACCGCAGTATGCATCTATAGCTTTCTGTGAGGTACTTTGTGTGTGCTGTTGCGCTCATTTGTTTTGATTTCTGCACAAGTCTCTCAGACAGGCTGCGTGAGCCTCATGGCACGACATAAATTTATTATCAGTCGCCGTTTTCACTGATTGCAATAAATCAATCATTCTCGTGAGAAAATATTTGGTAGCGACGTTTCAGTGCTCCCTAGTTATTTTTGTTATTGACGTTTTAATCAGGCTTCTTGTGCGGTCAGGCAAATAAAATTCTCTCTTACTTGCCCTTTAAAAAAAATCTACTTGTCCCAGACAAAGCGTTAATCGAGCCCTGTTCCTCCAGTTTACTTAATACTTAATACTTAGGGCTATAGTAATACTATTACTATAGCCCTAAAGTTGCACGTATTACAAACTGCAGTGCAAGCTTTGTGTCTTCTTCACTTACAGTGAAGAACTTCCATGCGAACGACATGTTAAAGGGGTCATATGATGCGATTTCAAGTTTTCCTTTCTCTTTGGAGTGTTACAAGCTGTTCGTGAATAGATAAGATCCCTAAAGTTGCAAAGACTAAAGTCTCAAACCCAAAGAGTTATTCTTTATAAAAGTTAAGACTCTGCCACACCCCCCTAAAACGCCTCGTTTAAACACACCCCACATGTCTACGTCACTGTGTGGAAAGATTTACATAACACCGCCCAAATGTTCACGCAAAGAAAGAAGGCGTAACTTTGATTCTCACTGTAGTATTGCAGTGTTGCCAAGTCCGCGGTTGTCCTGCGGAATTGGGCTACTTTAACACTGTTGCCACGGGTTGTTTTTCATGTCCGCAGGTTGAAGCGACATCCAATAACATATTTATCACCTAGAATGCGAATTTTAGCAGGGGAACCCCGCCAAAAAACCCTGTATTTTAACCCCTGGAACACGATTTTTAACTGGGGACCCCCTCGAAACACGATTGGGCTAGTTATGAGTAGCGATTGGGCGGGTTTTTTGTGAAAACCTGGCAACCCTGTAGTATTGTTGCCGCCGCCATGTCGTGGAGACGCTGTGCGTTTCGTTGTGAAAGCGAAACTACTTTGTTTGGCCTTCCAAAAGAGGACACAACTAGAAATCAGTGGTTAAGTTTTACAACACTTTTTTGTTGTATTTCAGAACAGTTCAAACCAAATATTCAGATGTGTGCAATGCATTTTACGGAGGACGAGGACTGTTTTCTGGGAGAGTAGCCTACAATGCCGGTGTTCCGGTGAATTCAGTTCCCGTTTCCCCTTCGGCGCACATGCTGACCCTATACAGTCTATGATGCTGACAAATAATGCTGACTCAGACTGTAAGTACGTTTTCATATTTAAAGGATTTACCACGGATGATTCAAACGCGAGTTTTGAGCAGTGTAGAGTAGTGCCTGTTGTTTGTAGTTTCTCCGATAACAAATGCAGACATGGTTTTATGTTTACGCGGCACGATGCAACGCAACGCGTAAAAAGACAGTATAAGTAATTATAATCAGTAATTATGTCCCCACTGGATGCAATAAATACCTAATTTATAATGGGTTTTATTGGTTTTGTCTCGTTGTGCCGGGACACGGCATCACAGTATGGTAAGGGGCGTAACATTTCCGTCACACGCTTTAGGAATTTGGCCAATCACAACGCACTGGACAGCTGGCCAATCAGAGCACACCTCGCTTTACAGAACGATGAGCTTTGTAAAAATCGACCCGTTTCAGAAAGGTGGGGCATAGAGGAGAAACAATAATGTACAGAATTTGGAAAATAATGTGTTTTTTTAACCTTAAACCGCATAAACACATTTCATTACACCAAATACACAAAATAATGTTCTTTTTTTTAGCAACGTCATATGACCCCTTTAACATGCGGATGTGAGCGTAGCTGTGATGTCAAAACGGACCGGCTCGGAACTGGCAGACTGACCGGCCGGTCACCGGTCCTGGCCGATCGGTCGATGCATCTCTAACAGATGCATGAAAGAAAACAGGAGGGAAGAGACAGAACAGCTAATAATTAGATAAAGGTGCACTTGAGAAAATTAGAAGAGCGCAATACAAAGACACTGTTCTGACACACACCGATTTTCTCTTCTAGTTTGTCGATCTGTTGGTGAGCTGCCTGTAGTTCATTGGTCTTGACAGATAATCTGTGCTGAACATATGAGAGAGACTGCTCCATCTGCTCCTGCAGAAGCCTAAACACATACACACATATGTGAAATGTCAAGCTGCTTAAGAATTTTGGGTACAACTATAGGCACGCATTTTAAGCACAACCAAGACAGGCAGAAATGTCCGTCTACAGCAGTGCTACACAAACAAACACACACAGACCTGAGCGCACAGCTCTCGGCTCTTTGCTCTGTGGCCTCTTCTACATTCTGTAGCAGCACCGCTGACTGAGCCCTTAGCTCCTTCTCAACAGCAACATGACTCTCCTTCAGCACAGCCACCTGAGCACGCAGATCAGCCCTCTCTCTCTCCAGCTACACACACACACACACACACACACACACACACACACAGTAATGCATTACATTATGATATATTTACAGGTGTTTTTTTTACCTAAAAATAACCTTACATATAGGGCAAATTCATTAGTGTGCATAATTTTGCTCTACCCACAACGAGGCAAAGGGCACTTTGAAGGGTGCATTGCATTATACTGACATGTGTGCATTTTTGCTAAATCCTACATTCATCTAAACATTACTGGCCCCAGAAGGTTACTCTCATAACATACAATCAAAACCCATGTCTATAGCTTTTAGGTTGTTGCAAATATAAGTCAAATATCCAAATGGGTTTAATCCAAGTTTACTTTAACTCAGGTGCTGTTTTTCAGTGTGCCGTTTGGGGGTGGGGGGAAAAATGAAAAATATGCGCAGAAAGTGTTCTGCTAATAGTATACTTAGTATAATATACTTGGGTTCATGAGAGCAATTCAAGGTTTGAAAAATCATCAGGTCTCAAAAAAAAAGAAAGAACATCCCACCCAGGATCACATGATCATAAATGGCAAATTACATATGACAGTTTAGTTAAATGTACACAAAGTGTCTTTTGGAAAGTATTCAGTTGCTCGCATTAATTTTCAACAACCCTACAAATAGCATCCCCTTCCTGCAGTGCCCATCAAGGCATTTGAAATGAGCCCAGAACTATCCAGACATGACAAAACACACTGGTAATGTTTGTGAAACTATAAACGGTGCAAGCTCTATTAGTGTAGTACCATCTCAATGGTGTTCTCCTGGTGAAGAATCCTGATCTCCTCTGGTTCTCAGTCTGTCAGAGCTGTGCTCTGGGCAACCTGCAAAGACAGAAAGAAGCTTTATCTTGGCAACTCTCCTTTTAACACACAGCTAAACTACTCACCCTACAAGTGAACTACAGTTTAGAAGTGCTGTGTGGAATTTCAAACACACAACTCTAACCACAGAAAACTGCTTGCACATACTTAGCAGCTATTTATGGTCTGCTAAAAAAAACAAAAACTCAATTTGCAAACACATACCTTGACCTTGAGTCTGTCTCTAAGCGCGTCTCTCTCAGCAGTAACTCTCTGGAGTTCAGCTTCAGTTTGTTCCCGGTCATCTCTGATCCTGTGCTGGAGTTCAGAGGACTCAAGCGCCCTTTGGACACGCCTCAGCTCCTCTTGAGCCTATATTTAAAACACATGCACAACTATTCCCATGGAAAACAGCTAGATGTACCTTTTGGAGATACTCCACCCCAAAATAAAAATTCTCATCATTTACTTATGCTGTTCCAGATTTCTTCTAACCTGCTGGTACTGAGAGCTGAGCTGGTCTCTCTCTGCAGTCAGTAGTTTAACTCTGGTCTGGATGTCCTCCATGTGTTTCTCAAAGCCCAGCAGCATAGACTGTAGCTCATCCCTCTCCTTCAGTGCATGTGAAAACTCTGCGTCACCATCTCTCTAAAAAATACAAAAACAGCAATTTGTTTCCCAGCAAGGTGTGACGTAATCATGTTTTTTGTTATTTTGGTAAATACTTTCTAAAATAATTGTTTAAGCAGGTAATTAAAGTGTCAATAATTAGTAAAATGTCCACAGAAAAAAAGCAGCCTTGTTGCAAAATCAGTTATGATGTATAAAGGTAATAAGGAAATAATATATGCATAAAATGCATCATAATAAATACCAATAATTATACTTTTTTTTTTTTTTTTTCATATTTTCATATAGTTTTTTTTACTCAATTTTCATTGACTTTTATATTTTGAAAACTTAGCAAGTCATTGTTTATTGAAAACCAAAGGTATATTTGTAAACAGTAAGTTTATTTACATTTTATCCATGTGTCCATGGATAACAGTCCAGCAAAAGTGAGAAAAATTATATACTACCATGGCGCTGCTTTATGATTGCAGATCTCGCAAGAATGATTAAAACTGTGTGTAATCTGAATTTCACTCCCTGTTTAAACCACGTATCTTCTTGTAATTACAGAAGTAAATGTCAGCTCCTACCTTTCCATGCCAGCTGCCTCTTCCTCTGGGGCTCCTCCCCCTGCCTGGACTAGGGGTGGGGCTTTTGTCTGTCCTGCCCCTAAGCAGACGGTATCGCTCCAGCTCCTGTTTGTAGTAATTTCTTTCCTCCTCTAAACTTTTCACAAAGGCATCTAGATGTGATGGAGACTGCTCTTTGCCACTCATCCCATGACTTGCACGCATCTGCTCCAATTCTAGAATCATCTCCTTATCTAAAACAAACAGCAACAAAATCAGTTGAATGACAAACCACATATGCAAACACACACACATCACTCCACCCACCCACAAAAAAAAAAAAAAAACAAAAA
>NW_015552582.1:2093789-2098162 GCF_001515605.1 Sinocyclocheilus anshuiensis | reverse complement strand
CCCCCCCCCCCCCAAAAAAAAAAAAAAAACACAAAGAGGAGTGTTACATCCATTGATCTATATATAATTCTCTATTATAGATCAGTGGTTACATCTCACCTGCCTGTGTCATTGCTTCTACTTTATCCTGAAGTCTCTTCTTGTCTTCTTCCAGAAAGTATATCAGTGTATCATTCTGTTCTTGAAGATCAAGCAGCTGATCCCTCAGACGGTCTTTCACATAATCTCCCTCTGCCATATCCTGCAACAAAAATTTTTTTCACTGAATCTCCCACCCAAATCACAGTTATAACTGAATGGTTATTGGGTGGTGCTGTGGACATGACCTGATGAGAGGCAATGGTGCTTGTGCAGCAAATTAGTTTCTATGTAAGCTCCAGGTGGTGCAAATGATTTTTAATTGGTTAATCTCTTTCTCTTTTTTAAATAAATAAATAAATTTCATTATTGTTGTATTGTCTTTGATTTATTATTGCATTTCATTTCAAAAGAAAAGCCTGGTTTCTGAAAAAAAGTATAAATGTTATTTACAATGCATACCTTTAATTTATAACTTAATTTTCAGATAAACACGGACACGTTTTTGTTTGTGTTAAAACTATTAATCTGCAAAATTACTTGAAATGCCCATTTCTAATTAACACTATTCAAGCCCTCTCAAGGCCAGTAATAAAGTGTGAGATATCTGAAACAGCTATATAAAGAAGTACTTCCTTATAGTCAGAAATATTTTAATAGACATTGTAAAGTATTTACCCAAAGATGGTAAACAAAAACATACAAGCTTTATATCCAGAAGCTATACTAAGCCATCCATGTCATGTCAGGCCAGACAGAATAAATGTGCTGTTCTGAACCAGATGGTTAATTTAACAGCTCATTTCACATGCTGTTGTATGGACCCATGCACACACCCGTCTTAATGTAGCAATGACCTCCTCCAGGTTCTCTAGCTCCCGCTGTTGACGCTGCATCTCTTTCTAGAGGTAAAAACAGGCCCAGTGTAAGTATCACTACATAAAGCTAAATATTTAAAATATTCAAATCCAAGCATTGACACACTGACCAAATATTAACAATATAATCCTTATTTTACCAAGTATTAAATAGTAATAAATATTAAAATATATAAGTATTATAATAATATCAAAATTTAAGGTGCTATAAGCATTTTCTATCTCTGCATATAAAAATTATATATAAACATATTTCACAAAACTACAGTTTGTTAAACCATCCAGTTCGATTCCAATTTACACCTTTAGAGAAGCACTGAGGCTTACTTTATTACTCTAAACAATTGTTCACAAGCATAGACCCCACTGAGATAACCTTGGCCTCTTGCAGCTCCATGTCAGCAGTCTCTAGAACCATCTCTTTGTCTTTCTCTAGCTGCTGGGCGAGCTGGTCTATCTCAGTGAGCTCCTGACGCAGCTCTTGATTTCGAGCGCTCAGATCAGCCACCTCACTGGACAGTCTTCTTCCTCTGCTGCAGTCCGTCAATTCTCTGTTCTAGGGATCTGTTGATCTCCTGCAGATACTCTATCTGAGAGAGGAAATTATTTGTTATTATAGGGTTAGCATCTACCTGGAGATAAACACCTATAAACATATAGAGCAAATAGAAAGAGGTGATGGACATCAGTCTGAACTCTTAATCCTGAAGGTATATGCTTGGTTCGGTGGTCTCAATCATATAATCTGCCAGACAAGATTAAATAAATGTAATTATTAGAGGAATATACCATTTACCTGCAGGTTCAGATGAGCAATAAGTTTTTCATTGCTGATGTTTTGAGCCTCCAGAGAGATGACATCATTTGGTCCACCACCATCCAGAGCTCGATTCAGACGCTCAATCTCTTTATCTTGCTCTTCCACCTGTACACAAAGCATGATGAAAATTTGTAAGGGCACATGTTATGAATAAATGCATCAACCCAGTTAAAAATATATTATAAATAGCAAGAGATAAGATTATTTTAGTAATAACTTTAACAGTTCTGAAGTTTAAAGGGGTCATATGATGCGATTTCAAGTTTTCCTTTCTCTTTGGAGTGTTACAAGCTGATTGTGCATAGATAAGATCCCTATGACAGTCTGGCGCTTCTGAATCAGCTACTGTTTTGTTATTAGTTTAAGTATTTGCTATTGACAGTTCAAATGCGGAATTTTGCGCATCGTGTGTGTGTGTGTGCGAGAGAGAGAGAGAGCGCGAGAGAGATCGAGAGAGAGAGAGAACGAGAGAGAGAGAGAGCATGAGAGCGAGCGAGCGAGAGCGAGAGAGAGAGGGGTCACAGAACGAGGCATATGACCTCGCGCTAGATCCAGTGTGTGTAATATGCTCTCCTACTTGTAAGTCGCTTTGGATAAAAGCGTCGGCTAAATGAGTAAATGTAAATATGGACAGCGTAACTGATTATTGGGTTCTTTTGTCGCGTCGCGCCACTCGCGTCCGGAGTAGAATTATCCTTTCCCAATAAAGCAAAGTTGTTTTGTGCCGAATACTTATATCTCATAATACTTTATCATATTTTAGTAGGCTACTTTAATTCATTACAGCTATGTTCTTAACTTTAACTGGTCTGTCACTGACAGAGAGAGAGGGGAGGACAGTTGCTCGACCTCTCCAGAATCTATACAGGTGAGAACTTGAAAGAAGATAATTATTTTAAGGCAGTGTTTTTTTTAACTGGGACTACTTGCCAATGTTTTAAGGAATTAAACATTAATATATATTTTCATTTTATGTTCAAATTGTTAAATACAATTTGTTGTATAGGTAAAGGCAGTGTTCTAATAGTTTTTAAAGACACTTTTTTTGTCCAACTGTTAAGAATTAGGATAAAAGTTATCGTTTAAGTGTAGTGTAACTGAAATATTGTGCATAAAATATCTTTATTTAATAAATATAAAGTATAGATGTCCACAGTGGTCTCAAAGTCCCAAGTCCTTCAGTTATTTTTGAATTAGGGTTAGAGTTAGTGTTTTTGAGTCTGATATCACAAAAAATAGGTCCTTGTAAGCTGTCTTGCTTCCTGTAAGCTTTCATGGCATGTTCCCAAAATTGCCATTAGAGTGCTCTAAAACACGCCAATTAGTATTCTATATTGAATTTATTATGTGAACATGAATGTGCATTATGTACATAATAAAGATTGGATCTGTGCATTAAGACTTGCAGTGTAAACGCAGCCCAAGTGAGCTGCCAACCTGGGGTGCGTTTCCCAAATGCAACTAACGTTACGGTCGCAAGTTCCGTCGTTACTAATACAGTCCAATGGAACTTGCAACCATAGTTGGTTAACGATGCTTTTGGGAAACGAACCCCTGGACAGCACTTTTGGGGCAGTTTACTTTTAAAACGCGACCATAAGGCTACAATAAGCTATTTAATATTAGCGCAGATGTATACAAAATACTCAGTTTTCACAAAACATACTTACTCTGACGCTTGTTGTTGTTTACGTAAACTGGCAGTCTGACTTCAGAGGGCAGTTTGCTGCATTAGCCTCAGTCTTCATTCCGTAGTTTTCACAACACTAACGTTAGCAGCATCTCTGGCACACGGAAATAAAGCTTCTCTCCTCGGGAGAAATACAATAAACGACGCAACAATTAACCCTCAAGGTCTGCTTGCTGTTCGTCTTTTGGGTGCTTCTCCTCGGTGCTTCCATAGTGTGAAACTGTTTTGAGGTTAGCTAAGCTTCAGCGGCTACTGTCTGCAGATTTCCTCCTCCCCGCGGAGAACGGTATTCCGGTGGCGGTAACACTGTTTGAAAATGGCGCCGAGAAGGAAAGACCAGTCCTGCTCATTGCCATTAAACTGGAGTTATTGAAACTGCGCCATCTAGTGGACACTTCTTCTTCTTCTTCTTCTGGTGTTTTATGGCGGTTTGGCAAACCAGCGAAAGAGGTGCATTACCGCCACCTACTGATCTGGAGTGTGGAGTGTGCATAAATTTGGAAGAAAGAAATACAGAAGGGAAAGAAAGGAGAAAAAAAAAATTGATTCTATCTGAATGTGAGCATTCTCCCTAACTTTCTGTTCCCTATATCTCCTCATATTATCTGAAATATTACCATTACTGTGCACCTTTACGAATGCTTCCACTAACATCTCTGCTTTGTCAATCTAGTGGACACGGTGCGAAAAGAGCGATAAAAATGGTCACAACTATTGAGAAGAGTCTGGCTGCAGCTTGGCGCTTGCACTTTCAGACACTTGCACTTCCGCTAGCGACGTCACTTGCAGTCTTTTTTATTTTTTATTTTGTTCTATTTATTGATGACTTTTTGTTTGAATCTCTCAACATTTTACAACAGTAGCCAGGTGGTGAAGACAAGAAAAAAGAAACTAAATTACGAAGTCA
>NW_015552582.1:2066631-2093694 GCF_001515605.1 Sinocyclocheilus anshuiensis | reverse complement strand
ATCGTGCGTGTTGCCAATGGAGACAAGATGCTGTGGTGGTGATTTAATGATTAAAACTAATTTAGTACCGTAACCTACAGGGTCCTGCAAGAAAAAGACAAGACCTGCAAATCCGTGGCCACAGAACAGCATGTGAACGCAATGCGCAAAGTCTCTTGTTAAGCCTTTTCCTCCTGTAGAAAAACATAAACACTTAACATGGCATAATGTATTAAGATACATTAAGTTCAATTAAAAGATCAAATTCGATATATAATTATTATTTAATGTACTACAAGGCAAGCAGATGGCCATAACACAATGCGCAAACTTTTCACTTGTCCTCCCATACAGCAAAACGCTTAATGTGGCATAATAACGGTTGATAAAGACAATTCAGTAGCCTATATGTCTTGTTGTTGACTCAAAGACCAAACTCAATGCTCTTGATTATTAAAATATAGCCTACATAACTAATATACAGGCAAGCAGGTGAGCCCAGCATAAATGCAACATGCACAGTTTCGCGTTTTTCCATATAGAATAAACTGTCTACAGCTCTTTTATATCATTGTCTTTGTCCATTAAGCTACATTACGTGTTTTATTTATAATGATTTTCTATGGAAGGAAAATTTTTAACGTGCAATTTAATGCATTGCGTTCTGGGCTCGTCTGCTTGCCTGTACGGAGTTGATCCTTTTAAAATCACTTAATGCATTTCATAATGCACGTTCATATTTGCTGTTCTGTATATACTTTGAGTCAACAACAAGACATATAGGCTACTGAATTATCTTTATCATCCGTTATTATGCCACATCAAGCATTTTGCTGTATGGGAGCACAAGTGAAAGTTTGCGCATTGTGTTCATGGCCATCTGCTTGCCTTGTAGTACATTAAATAATAACTATATATCGAATTTGATATTTTAATTGCACTTAATGTATCTTAATACGTTAAGCCATATTAAGTGTTTATGTTTTTCTACAGGAGGAAAACGCTTAACAAGAGACTTTGCGCATTGCGTTCATATTCTGCTGTTCTGTGGCCACGGATTTGCAGGTCTTGTCTTTTTCTTGCAGGACCCTGTAGGTTACGGTACTAAATTAGCTTTAATCGTTTAATCACCACCACAGCGTCTTGTCTCCATTGGCAACACGCACGATTTGTGTCGATTGCAAGTGACGTCGCAGGTAGCGGAGAGTGCAAGTGGCGATTGCAAGTGACATTGTAATTTAGTTTCTTTTGTCTTGTCTTCACCACCTGGCTATACTGTTGTAAAATGTTGAGAGATTCAAACAAAAAGTAATCAATAAATAGAACAAAATAAAAAATAATAAAGACTGCAAGTGACGTCGCTAGCGGAAGTGCAAGTGTCTGAGAGTGCAAGCCTGAGAATGCACGTCTGAAAGTGCAAGCGCCAGCTGCAGCCAGACCCTTTTGCAACTATTTGCTGTTTCAGAGCAGGTAATATTAAGGTGTTAGAATCATAATTCATGTTGAAGTAAATAATAATTGTCCCTGTAAGTCCAGAAATATGAAATAATAGAACATTTGCTTTGTATCTTATTTGATACATCAGGCTTTTATGGCCTATAAGAATATAGAGCTCATACTCAAGGAAGAAAAACAAAACGGTGCAAAAATATGGAATTTGGTGCAGTTGTTGTCATTTCGGCCGAAAAGTAAGATGAAATTCTCATGGATTGTGATGTGAATCTACTGTTTTTTTATAACAGTATTCTAAATTTTATAACAGATTACAAATATAAAATGCATATAAATATCAGTTGTCAGTCACTATAAATCTCCCAATAATATGTCTTAATAAGATATTTAAATTCTTAGTTTTATTATCAATGCCACAGAGGAACGTTTTTGTTTGAATCACTTTCAGAACGATATTTCCCAGCTGATGAACGATAAAAACAGACGACAAAACTGCAGTACGCTTTTATTATAAACAGGATGTTATTGTTCATTTGTCTATGTCTTTTTTAGAGTCTATGTTCTGAAAGCTAAAGTAGTTGTCATTCTTTATAGTTATCGTTCTTGGTGTGACCGGGTCTAGAGGACAGATATGTTTAGATTTATCTCGTGTGAATGTATATTATTTAATATTATTATATTTATCAAAAGTGCTGTATGTGTACAGCCTTTTTTAATTAGCAAAAACTACTGAGGCCAATTCTTTCAATCTCTGTAATTCTTTCAGACTGTGGCCTGCATTTAGAGGATTGTGCAGCATTCATTAAATTTAAATGGTGTATATTTAGAAACGGAAAATGTTAGGGCAGAATGGGCTGTTTTTATTGTGTGAACGGCCTCTGCCACACCCTCCTGTTCACGTGCAGCTGGGTGAGAAGCAGCACTGAATGCGCACGGAACCGTCGCGAGGAGGAGGGCGAGCTCTCGCAGCATCAGCAACACACACTTCCACACACACACACGCACGCACACACACACACACACACACACACACACACACACACAAAGAGGTCAGCTCGCCTGCTGCGACTTGAATGGAAGACAACCAAGTGCCGCGAGACACAATAAAGAAGGCATAGGAACTGATCACCGTGCCGTCACACGCTGGAGAGGTAGGAGATGATCTAACATTTGTTTGAACTGCATAGCTTTGTCGGTGATAATATGGCTTTGATAATAGCTTTGTCATATAGCCCATCTTCCAAAATCCACCATTCTTCATATGTGCGCAGCCGGGGAGGCATGAAGATGTCTCGGGCTGCATTTCGCGTTGAAATGCATGATAAAAATCTGTCTGTGTAGGAAACGCCGTCGATACGTTTGCATCATCACACCAGTCTGCACCCTCCATATGCTGCCTTTTATTAGCTTATTTATGAATGACAGTCGTTTTGATAAAGTGATACTATGGATGATATGTCCGCAAAACATTGACTATTTGAATCATGAGTCGTCAGTCATTCATAATATGCTTACGGGAACTGGCGCAGGCAGTTGTTGGTGCACTTAGCTTTAGTGTCGTTTTCTCTCACGATGCATAACTGCCACAGTGCATGCTTTTGTGGCAAAAGATGCCATCTATAGCATTGCCCATTCCTGCAAATGACATGGATGGCTACTCGCTATTTAGATAAAGCCAAATATACATCACTGATACGCTTTGTTGTCATTAATTAAAGCAAGAGAGGCGTCAATGCTCATAATACCAAGATATTTTTAATAGACAGTGTCTGGCCTAATTTTTCTGCTTTTATCATGACATAAGGATGATGTAATGCCTAACTGTGAATTGAATTTCAGTTTTGTGTCTTTGTTTGTATTTGCTATCAGGTCCACACTAAACACCCGAATGTGGTGTTCTGCATGCATGAGTTGTTTATTGCATATCTAACATTGCTCTTATAATGTTGAAGGCTCAGTGATGTGAGGATGATAGCATCAATAACATACACATAAACCTTACACTCACTATATAAGGTTGGGATTTTTTCCCTCACTGTACACTTCATATAACTCATGAATGGATGGATGGATTTTCAGTAGGTGTACAGACAGATGATGAGATTTAGCAGTCTTAGCTGTAATTATGTGTTTTCTTGCAAGGAAATGAAATTGAATCACAGTAATTTCATTCTGAATTGCTTGGATCGCATGCTTCTAGGATTAGGGATGTACTGGTATTAAAATTCTGGCCAATAGGATAAGCAAAGAAGTATTTAAACTATTTTGTATAATACAAATTAATTTAGACATGACAACACTGTAATGTACAGCATTAAAATTGATATTCATTTCATTCAGATTAGCCAAAGATTACATTTAACCATGTTATTCAATTATTTACATTTTTAAAAGTAACTTTCATTGAGTGTTAGGTGAAGGTAAAATGTAAAAAATAGTGGAAATGAGCATGCACAATTAAATCCCATATTGACTAAAGAAAACCGTCTAATACTGGCCAGTAGTGGTATATTATGTATACCTATTAATGGTTGAAAACCCTAAAATGACTTAGGAACAAAAACATTTTTTTCCTCATGAAAACTCTTGAAAAATTTGAAATGAAAGGTCATGAATCAAAATCAAAAATCTAAATATCTGACAAAATATTACACAAATAACACACTGGATTAGCACATAAAAACAGTGTGAAGAAACAAGGAGAAATGTTCTTTAAATACACAAAATATACATCTAGACACACAAGCTACCTTACTCCTCTTTGAATTGTACATTTTTAGGCCTGAAATTTGAAGTCTTAAAAATGTCTATTTTTAAGACAGGAAACAGCCTCAGAACTTCCCACTGTCAGCCTCAGTTCGGGGGCATGTTCCCCTTATACACCCTGGAGATTTGTGCGTTCAAGTAAAGGAAACCAGAAAAACTGCTCCCAAGGCTTCCTCCCACTGTAAATAATGAATGAAAAGGCCAATTAATATTAATCCATAAAAAGTACTGCGTCAATACAAGTTGACCAGTGAAGGGGAAAGGCCTTGTGTGTTTGACTGGAGTGTCTGTGCTTTTGTTGGTGCGACAGATGATCCCACAGTATAATCTGAATAAGGTTACACATCTTTAGACAGCAGTGGGTGTGCCTTAAGCATGCTGGACTTCATAGGATGTTATTTTCCACCACAATATGACCTAATTAAACCCACTTTAGTATGCTCACAGATTGGCCCCAAAACATTATGTGGTATAACATTGCCCTCTAGTGTAGTACAACACAGATAGACAATGCTAATATAGAGTCCTCCATTGATCCCTAGACGAATTCATATTGCTCTAGGCTGCAGATATTAAAATAGATGGTCATCGATAGACAATATCAAACAGTGTCTTAAAAGGCACGTATAGAGTAACATTACTCTTAACACAATCTGCACTTTGGTATCATTAGAAAATGATCTTCATAAGCAGAGATGTACACTTAAGAACAACACATGAAGTAATATATGTTTCATCTGAACTGATGAGAAATATATAGTATATTCACTTACTTTGCAATGTAGCTGAATGCATGTATGGAAACAGGCACATTTGCCTTGACACTAGAATGCACTATTGCTGACATGTAGGTCAGTCAATTAGTTGGGGCAAGTAGCGTTTCACATGCAGTTGAGGTTGAATGCTACAGAGTTCAGTTGATTTTCTGTCATTATTTGTGATTTTTATACTTATACTTTTATATTGTATAATAATTTCATAATTAATAATAAATTATCATTTAATTATTCATCTGAAGGAGTGTTGCTTGGACTAAGGGTGTGTTTACACTTGTAGTTCGGTTTTCTTGGTTCTTTTGGTCCAGACCAGAAATGTATTGAAAGAAATGTATACATTTAGTCCAGATTGGACAGCTTTTATGACGTAAATTTTGCGAACTTAACAAACATCCAAAATAATGCCATGTACTGGGCTAAATGCGCTCATTGTTTTGTACATATGGTGGTATTTTTATCAGCTTATAACTCAAGAGCTTATAAAATGTGTAAAGAAACCAAAACAGCTCTAGGAATTCCTCAGTTGCACACGGAGATCTGCGGTTCCAACACCTGTACCAAACTGTAATGGGCAACATAGTTTCTATGACAAGAAGAACCATGTAGGCTTGAGCAGTTTGTCCTTTTTAGACTGACATCTTTTTTTGGGGGGGGGGGTTTATTTAGATGTCTTTGGTCTGTGTTGTGTTCATATATCAGGCAAACTGCACCAGAGTTCGTTTGACAGTGGAACGACAAGTCGACAACCAAAATCGAACCAAGCCTACCAAGTGTGAACACACCCTGTGTTGTGAGGTGGAGCAGGAGACATGCACACACAAAACTACTGATATAAATCTCAAGTAGCTGAACACAATCAGTACAGACCAATGTTAACAATGACACTGCACAAGTTTCTGTACAAAAAGAGGGAGATATTAAGATGTAGACACAAGAACGGAGGGGTTAGAAAGACAGACTGACAAAACAAAGGCCAGATTTATCTGATTCTAATGGATGAATGCAATGTTCGGACATGCAGATGCTTTCTGTATTTACAACTGTTTGTTCTGAGTAAAGCAAGAGCGACTGTGTGCATATGTGTGTTTGACAGAGAGACTGTTGTGACAGGACACAGGAATTGTGTGTCTGTCAGGGAACGCGCTGTAATTACATTACCTGGTTCAACCCAGTTCCTCCTCTCATTTTAATCAGCAACACTGTATGCTGTAAGTAAGGCATTTTAGCTTTAGTTCTGTATCTGCTAACGGTGCAATATCATACAATAGCTGCTGCTCCACAGCAATAATTTCAACATTAAAGCATCTCTAATTTCACCCAAACCACAAAGTCATGTTGTGCAGAAAATATCTGACCAGAACACAGGTCGGTCCTTGAGTACACAAAATGTTGACCTCCTATATACAATGACAATGCAGTGACAAGACTGAATTTGCTGGTCCAGTTAGTGGCGGTTTGGTGCTGATGTTGTACACATAGGCCCTTTATCAGCAAAACAAGTGATAGGTGTAGCTGGTTGGCCATGGACATGTTGCTAAAAAGTAGGGATGTAACGATTAACTGCGAGCCGAAAATCGATTCAAATATGTGACGATTCAAATCGGTTGAGATTTACATTATATTTAAATTTTGTCATTTAGCAGATGCTTTTATCCAAAGCGACTTACAAATGAGGACAATAGAAGCAATCAAAACCAACAAAAGAGCAATAATATACAAGTGCTGTATTAGTATATTATTATAGTGTTATATTTAAATTTCACAAAGAAACATGCAGCATTTTTTCCAAGCAATAATAAAAGGACACATGTATTTATAATTTGTCTTAAACCTCATTTTGTAATAAAATAAAATCGTGAATCGAATAAAATCGTGAATTGAATCGAATCGTGAGTTGAGTGAATCGTTACAGCCCTACTAAAAAGCCTGGTGGACACACTAAAAAAACAAAAAATATAGTTTTGTCAGCATATTGCATTTGTAATTATTTTCTCTTACTGAATAGCAGGATTCACAGATTCTTTCCATTATCCTTTCTAGATCTAGTAAGACATTGGCTAAGAAATTATATGCATTGCTTTTGCTATTTTTATCATGCTGCTAAAATTATTTAATATTATACTTAAATACTTATGAAATACCACTGATGTGTCATATCTTTCAGTGTTTACCTTTAGCACCGTAGTTATGGTGCTAATAGTTTATTAATAAGTTATGATAGATAGATAGATAGATAGACAGATAGATGGATGATAGAAAGAAAGAAAGAAAGAAAGAGAAAGAAAGAAAGAAAGAAAGAAAGAAAGAAAACATCACTGTTCCTCATGGCAAAATCTGCATTTGTTATTTTTAGGTGCCCACACTGCACAATCAAGTTGAGAAATGATTAATGACTGACTGGAAATCACATTTCCAACATATCAATAAAAACTGAGACTATAAAGTTGGATTCATTGGATTCACTCAGTGGATTCATATTCTATAATTAGAGATCACTGGAGGCCATGTCTTTTATTGGAGTGGGTTGCTCGTCTTGGCCTGTTCTACAGATCTTGAAAGTTAATGTTTTCAGATTGAATCTGATTCCTCTTGATTCCCTTCTGTGTCTGTTCTGTGGGAGTATTTATTAAACGCCGATATTCACTGCCAGAGTGAGTCACTACAGTCTCTGAAGTTTACCTCATCCAAGAAAGACTCAGCCTTCCAGTGCAGGCGATTTTGAATCTCACGTTAACAAGTACTAGAAGCACCATCAAGATAATGAACTTATTTTTAGAACAGAAAACAAACAATTGAAAATAGCATTGTTGAAGCTGCAGCGTATAATTCCCACACCACTGATGCAATAATGACTGTTTCCAAATAAATACTACACATTTCACCCTGCCCCCATCTATCATCATTCAAACAAGTACTCCCGCTTCAAACTCACTGAACACTGAATTTGTTTTTGACACAAGTACATAGTAAAGACACGTGATATAAACTGGGACCATTCATCATCCCAACTAAACTAAAATGCATGTATTACTTTTTTATATATTACTATAATGTAATAATGTGCATTACTTACAGACACTTTTGTATTTTATGTTAATTAAACTTTATAAGTAAAAGCCATTCATGTTCTGATTGAGAATGTTAAGTAATAGATTCAACTGAAATGCATGATGTGCCATGTTATATATGGTTAGAAAATAAGTATGTCTACTTTAAATTGCTCCTTAATAATACAGTTGATTTGTGACACTGGAGACAGGTAGCAGTTCCTGCCGTTATTGATCGCCACACGTCTTTATTCAGTTAATGGAGGCCCTTGTTCTTTAAAATTGTTTTAACACAATACACACATGCATCCTCACATACGCTGACTAACAAGCTTACAGACACACTCTTTGTGTGTGTTGGGCAGTTTAAAATGATCAATACATGTCTGTCCTTCCTGCCCCTGGTAAGCTGGCCAATGAACAAAGTGGCATTCTGTGAGTAGCAACAGAGACAGCAGTATGAACCAGCACACTACCTCACCATCATCACCCACTTTCTCCTCTCTCAAACACATTCTAGGATTGTTTTCATGTGTAAACACATCTCGGGCATAGGCCACTAAGCTCTCACACAGGACATCATGCAAACAAAAATCCCACGAGGAACACACAAAAACATACATTGTGAGAGTTTTATGGCGGTATGAATCAATTTTTCACACTGTATTCAATAATGGAGATGTTTGTGAATTAATCATTTGTGAATTCATCATTCATCACAGATATATTCACCCTCATGTTCGCACTACACCACACACGGCTATAAGCATTCTTGAGTTCTCTGTGCACCTGTGCAATGTGACACCTGACTCTAGGTAATAGCGTAGCTCCACAGTAACAGCAGGCAAGTGGAACAGCCACACATTCATACACGCATATGTACTAGCCTCTTACCCAGATAAATCGACA
The DNA here is from genome assembly GCF_001515605.1 of Sinocyclocheilus anshuiensis. Classification (NCBI taxonomy): domain Eukaryota; kingdom Metazoa; phylum Chordata; class Actinopteri; order Cypriniformes; family Cyprinidae; genus Sinocyclocheilus; species Sinocyclocheilus anshuiensis. Next base: position 2,084,765 of record NW_015552582.1, on the reverse strand, counting down.
ACCAGGTAAGCCTTTATTCTTGCTTACTCCTTCGACCATATATGCGATAAAGCGTTTTTTTATTTTTTGCGTAATGCATGTGGCGTGATAGCGTTAAACACAATAGGCCTCTGTTCATGAAACTGCCATTATCTCTTGCCAGCCCCACATCCTCAAAGGCTCATTGTGTCTTTCTTATTTTATGCTTTGTAATGAAAATAAATGGTTGCACATTCAGTGATAACAGTGTGTTAGAACCAAGGGCCAGTAGCTTTTTGTTTGTTTATATTGATGTAAAATATCATATATGTGTATTAAATTAAGCTTTTTGTATATCATTTTGTACAGTTTTATTTTAATAGTTAGTGGCTATGGTCATAAAATGCACCATGTTTGTATGTGTAGGTACACATGTAAACTGTATCACTGCATGATTACTCTGCAATTCTTTCCCTGAATTTTTTCTTCTTCTATAGTTGTTTCAGACCTCATACTATATCTTTGTTCCTTTTAGCTTTATATATGCTATTTAAAAGTTTGGGGTCAGTAAGATCTTGATTATTTTTTGAAGGAAATACTTTTTTCAGCAAGGAGGCATTATATTGATCAAAGTGACTGTAAAAACATTTATAATGTTGAAAGATTTCAAATAAATGCTGTTCTTTTGAACTTTCTCTTCACCAAAGAATCTTCAAAAATTGTATCACATGTAACCAACACAACCGTTTTCAACATTATTAATAATAATAAATATTTCTTGAGCAGCAGATCATCATATTAGAATGATTTCTGAAGGATCATGTGACACTGAAGACTGGAGTAATAGCTGCTGAAATTTCAGCTTTGCTACCACAGGAATAAATTACATTCATATTAAAATAGACAACCGTTTTAAAATGTAATCATGTTTCCCAATATTACTGCATTTTTGATCAAATAAATGCCACCTTGATGAGCATAAGAGACTTCTTTCAAAAACATTAAAAACATTACTGAAGCTAGATGTGTAAACAGTAAAGTATGTAAATAGACCAAAAGGAAATTCTACCTTTATGCATTACAGAATCATCGTTTTTCAAAAAATCCTAGACTAGCACCTTGCATATTCACACAACCAACCTTCTGCACAGTTTTTTCCCCAATCCTAGATAAATGACAGAAAAAGAGACAAGGGCTGACTAAAGTGCTTGCTCATGTCTGTGACTGCAAACTGAGTACTAAGTCAAAGTGGTTACATAAAATGTTTATTTGGCGGATCAGGAGTCTAGTGAAGTGAAGTGGTGTAGTGTTAAAGTAGTGTTTAAAATCATTATTTGCCATATATATTATATACTTAATATATATGCTATTATAATGGAGACTGGGACTCGTTGTCACGGCCATATATCTCACTAACTAGGTTTTTTCAATTTGTACTAAAGCTTGTTTGTTAGCAGTTGTTTGTGTGTTGTCGGATTCAAACTCTTAAATCTTAAAAAACAAAAATGTTAATATTAGCATTTTGTGTAAACTAAAAAGTGCACAGAATGAACTAGAATTCAGAAAAAAAAGTCAACTGTTGATTTTAACCAAGTTGAACTATGTTCTAAACATTTTTATACAGTTTTCCGTTTTATGTTATAATGTGATATAATTTGATATTTTCAGTTTTTAAATAAATATTTCACATGTATATTTTGTTTAAAGTTTCCAATGTGACAGCTTAACCCAATATGTCTTTCCTGGACAATATAATTCAAGGTGTGTATACAGAAATTGACATTGAAAAATCAACCTACACTTAAGTATAGGGTGTCCGCGGGGTCTTAAAAAGTATTACAAGTTGATCAATCAATTTAGAGAAAATTAAGGCCCTTAAAAAGTATTAAAAAGTCTTAAATGCCATTTTCCAAGGTATTAAATTTTGTATAATCTTTTCATTATGTATATTTGTCCGAATAGTGGGGTTCTGTGTAGTTTATTTATGGAATCCCGCAAGATTTGATGTCATCTGTTACGGCGCTCACTGACTGACTGAGCTGCTGAGTGATAGCCGGGGCTTGTTGATCCCGCTCTCGCTGAATTTCTGATCATTACCACACGCTCCCATCCGCTCCCGCGATTTTTGTGTCCGCTTCCACAAACATTCTAATATTGTATATAATTTTCGTGCATCAGGGTGCCGCTATCAATATGTGGGGTATTTAAATCCCTTTTGAATGAGCGCTTGCAGTCGCAGTTAACTTTCACTTTCGATTTCGCACTGTGTAAAGGGAGCACATCTTACGATAAAAGATATTTGTAAAACGAGTGAATCGTTACACCCCTAGTAAACACATAATTAAACACTCAACATGAGCTTTATGTTATACATTTTAAAAATATATTTTCAAAATATATTTCAATATATTTAACAGTGTTTCACATATATGTGAATATATTACCTTTCTGTATGGGACACGAGTAAGCATTTTTTTTATTAGCCTACTTGCATTAGTTGTTATTGTGTTACTGTTTAGTTACTTTGTGATAACTCCTTATCAATACAACACAATTCAGAAGGGAACGAAGCACAAGAGAATTTATTGAGTGACTAGCTCAAATGCTTCCTACTAGTGTAGCCCAAAACATTTAGCACAGTTGTATTACAGGTAGAATGCAAAATGTTTCAGTACAAGCATTTCAACCAAATGTAATTTATGCAATATTTCAAACCTTTAACCCACTGGGGATAATCAACCCATGGCAACAGTTTAAAAGCATCCCAATTTCGTGGGGAAAAAAACAACAACAACAACCCTGCATCCAACACGAACTGCAGAAGTCAGATTTGACTGATCACGGGTCAAAAGTAAGGAGAGATAACTGACAACATGTTGGAGGATTTGCTCCTCAACATGTTGTCAGTTATCTCTCCTTACTTTTGACCCGTGATCAGTCAAATCTGACTTCTGCAGTTCGTGTTGGATGCAGGGTTGTTGTTGTTGTTTTTTTCCCCACGAAATTGGGATGCTTTTAAACTGTTGCCATGGGTTGATTATCCCCAGTGGGTTAAAGGTTTGAAATATTGCATAAATTACATTTGGTTGAAATGCTTGTACTGAAACATTTTGCATTCTACCTGTAATAAAACTGTGCTAAATGTTTTGGGCCACACTAGTAGGAAGCATTTGAGCTGTGTTTATGATAAATGTGCATAACATTGACTGTAAAATATGTATTTTAGGGATGGAAATGGCATTTTTATATTTGGGACATGGTAATTGCGCTACTTTGGGCTATTTTTTTTTACTGGCATGGGCTTGGGATGCACAATTAAAATGATGTAATAGTTGTGATCATTATTTTACCTTCCATGATCATTCAGACTTGATCAGGTGCAGTACTGACACTCTGTCAAGTCTGCATCAAATCAAGCACTCCGTAATCACAGGTAAACTGTCTGATCAGTCAGGTGTTTGTCATGAGAAGTGTTCCACAAAAGAGCTATGGTTTGCAGACAGTTATAAGAGTTGATGTTACAAATACATCTTTTGAATATATAGTGTGAACTCATTGCCCCGTTAGGTCGGAGAGCTTTATTTTCCCTCCTCAATAAGTTTTGTCAGTTGTTTTGGTCTAATTCTTGTTTCTTGGGTTGCATTGGTTAGTCACTCAATTAATTCTCTTGTGCTTTGTTCCCCCCTTCTGAATTATGTTGTATTTATAAGGAGTTATCACAAAGTAAGTCTGTTTAGTTGTGCTATCTTACAATCAATATATAGTAAATGTAAGTTAAAGTGTTGCCGATGTAACCGGTTAAAACTTGGAGTGGCGACGAGGTCTTAAAATGTATGGAAAGAGTCTTAAAAAAGGTCTTAAAAGGTATTAAATTTAACTCTATGATTCCTGTATATACCCTGAAGTAAAAAGTGTGACAACTAGCCCCAGCTCCTATTTATATTACTGCAAGTTACACAGAGTAATGTTTGGATCAGAATTGCCTGGTTCATAATGTTGAAGTCATGATTTGAAAGGCAACCCTGACATCCAGTGTGGTCTTATGGGCTATTGACGAAAGATCTGTGTTCATTTGATCTCCATAACCATCATTCATCCAGAACCAACACAATTAGATTTATTAACCTTCATACTTCAATAAAGACTTTTAAGATATGGCATGCTATAAGTAAAATTTGTAATAAAGTCTGTAAGTTGTGATTCAATGGTTTTGTTATATTTTTCCCTAAAGCACCAAGGAGCAGCAACAGAGTTTTGTAAATCAAGGTGCAGAAGGTTGAATCCATGTTCCCTAAGGTTTTCCTTCAGTGGTGTGCAGCTCTTTCCAGCTGTGTGGCTGAACTAGGTAAAAGTGTGCTTTTGTGCTCAGTAAGCACAGGCAGCTATAAGCTTTGCTATACGCTGTGCAGTCAGCCATCCCATTTTGCTTCAGTGATTTCTAGCTGTTCCTTCAAGCCGACCCATTGCACGAGTGAAGCTAGCTTGCTATCATAGTAATATATGGCCCTTTATGCAAAACAAGAACATTTCACCCCGATACTTAATGCATTACATGCGATTTGCTTAATGTGCAGGCATTACTGACAGCTCCGAGTCCTGTGTATTTAGGCTAGAATCATGGCAACGTAGCCCGTCTTTATTTAAATATGCCCACTCTGAACATCATCCTTTAGTATCATCCCTTAGTATCTGATGCAGCTCTGCTGAGCCTTTAGTACTGTGTAAAATGCTACATCAGAACCACCCTTAAATGATGCTGTTGTCATAGCAATAACCACACATGTTGTTTTCTATTAGCTGTGCATGAGAATCAACACAGAAGGCAACAATATGCTAAAAATGGCTATGAATAATTTGGTAAAATTGTGATTCTACCAAATTGTAAAAATGTAAATGCATTTATGTTGCCTCTAGGCCATGTTACAAACATTGACTATTCTGCTTCAAATGCTGTTTTTGGCATCTGGAAAGTCTGCCATTCAGTCAAGGTTTCCTTCGCAAAGCTATATTAAAAACAGTTAATTTACACTGCTGTTCAAATACTTAAAGGGGTCCTATTATGCTTTTTCACTTTTTCAACTTTAGTTAGTCTACCTGACTAGGCGCTGAGTGCTGCCAATCACAACACACACTAGCCCAGCTAACCAATCACAGCACATTTCGTATTTCAGAAGGCGGGCCTTCATTTGATACAGGAACTATTCGAGCCGTTCATGCCAGACTGGGGAGAGAGGTGTTGTAATAATGTAAAATGTGTGAAAAATAATGTGTTTTTCGAACAACCTAGTATGAGAGTCTGTTCTAGTACACCCCCAAAACAAAATCAAGACTTTGTAAAAGAGCATAATAGGACCCCTTTAAGGTTTTTTTAAATAAATCGCTTTCAAAACATGAAATCTCTCACCAAGGCTGCATTTATTTGATCCACTATACAGAAAAAAGTAATATTGTGAAATATTTTTTACAATTTAAAATAACTAAATATATTTTCTATTTGAATAGCTATATTTTAAAATGTAATTTATTCCAGTGAAGGCAAAGCTGAATTTTCAGCAGTCATTTCTCCAGTCTTCAGTGTCACACAATTCTTCAGAAATCATTCTAATATGCTGATTTGGTGCTGATCTTATTGACCACAAACATTTAAACAGTATTGTATGTGGCCTTAGTAACTAACTTTAGCTATTAGCCACTGCAACAGATCACTAGCGCTCCCTCATCTTTGATCAATTTTATTTGCAGTATTTAAGAATACTCACTGGGTGTGTCATCTTGGTTTTTCAATCCATTTATGAGGGTCATTATGGCATCTATTATGACTTATAATAATGACTTGCATAGCTTTTAGGTTCAGGAGTTACAGGTGCACCATTCCAGTTATCCACTTACAGCCCATTTTATAGCTCACTGGTTTGGTCAAATAGAGGCATGTCTGGGCTAGAAATGTTTGTAATGATGGTTAGAGCTACTCTTAGTGATATAGCCTTGTAGTGAGGTCAGTCTGTACCATTAAACATCAGCAGTGGGTTAAATTAGCACTGTAGCAGCTAGAGCTAACTTAGCAGCTAACTTGTAGCTCTGCTGCTGCCTTTTCTGTTTGTCTTCTGTTCGTATTTTCAATGTCCTGCTGCAATGCATGTGGCTGCGACTTGCGCTTTTGCCATCAGTATTTTGTCTGGAGCTTCTATTATGCACACAACACAAGCAAGATCATTCGCTAATATGTACACGTGAACCAGAACATGACAAATACGCACACAGTTTTGACCACGTGCACACTTGTGTCGCAGATGCGTGTGCACAAACACATCTGGACCAGAATCAAAAACAGACAAGCTTTTTTTTTTTTGTCACAGCTGAGCCTGTTCAGACAGAGAGACTTTCAGGATGACCCTGTGCGCCGTTATAGGACACTGTTTTCTCATACAAAGAGTACCAACACAATCGCACATAGGATGATGTAAGACTCTAATCATTTACAGTTTGCTGTGTTTAAAAGTTAGTGCAACACTGTGCTGCCAAAAGGTTTTTGTCTACCAAAAGCAATGCAGGTTTTGAGGCAATGTGTTTTGATAACCAACGATATTTTAAATATTGGCATTTTATGTCCTGACATTCTGAATGAATGCATGTAAGAATCCCAGCAGCAATATAGAACAATAAAACCTCATTTGGGGGAAAAAAAACTTTAGTGCTTAATTAAGACTGAGTTATCAAAATGATATTATGCATGAGAATTTGAATTGATTCTGTGGTAATCTGTTAACAAAACAATTAACATTTTTGCTTTTTCTAATATGCTGTTTTGCAGTAATAAATATGGGGTTCCATTAACATAAGATGGTAGAAAAAGTGCTTCTTAAATAGCCATTAATTTAGACTGCTGATCAAGCGCATATCTGATGTGATAATGCACCCTTTATGGAGGTAGAGTGCACACTACAAACAACTGTGATGCTCTTCACAGACACAATACTTTGCAGTTACACACTAACATACAAACACCCACACAGACACTTACAATAAAAAGCTTGTTATTCAGCTAGCATGTATGTGCATACACATGCTTCATCAAAAAAACTAAACAAGTGTGCCACTTTTACATGCAATTTCAGCGCAAAAATCCATCCACTATCTATCTATCTATCTATCTATCTATCTATCTTAATTTTTATATTATTTTATTTCAGTTGTACTTTTTATTTTTATTTCAGCTAAGTAATTTTAGTACTTCAACTCAAAAGTTATTTCAGTAAATTTAAATTTTTTTTTTTTTTACATTTTCATTTAATATTTATATTTTATATACAGTTTTAGTTTTACTTTTAGTAAACAATAACAATGCTGCCACAACCTAGTGTAAAAAGGCAATACAATGTTTTTCTGTATGTAGAGTATTTTTTTTAAAGCACTAATGGCATTCTTGTCTATATAAGTTAGAATTGTATATAAATTGGAAGTATTGTTCACACTGTCACAGTCTTGTCATTGTCTTAAGCGCGGCTCACACTGTGCGATTTTGGCCACGATTTGGTCGTCTGAGACAAATTTAGAAAATCCTGAAAGATTTCGATAATCCTAGGCTAAAATCTGTAATCTTTGGTCATTAGTTTGACATGTTCACTGACAGCCGATTAATGACCGTTGCCATCAAATTTTACCTCCGACAAAGTTCTGGCAGTGTCAGAAGATTTGGAGCACAGTCCCAGCAGTGTGACTTCTTATACGATGAACGTCTAATTGTCTTTGTTTTTCAAGACAAGCCATGATCAAAATTAACGCTTTAGTTTTTAAATTTAAATTTAAAATTAACGAGTTTTCGTTGTTATGGTGCGTGTCCACTGGAGCGGAGCAGAGCGAGCGCTTTTAATTCATTTATATAGAAGTTGAGCTTCACGCTCTGAAGTCAATCGTAAATGACTGTTATAAATCGCACAGTGTGCGCCTGGCTTTAGTCTTCCCTGTTTGACCTAGTTTTCCCTCATGTGTCTGATTAGTTATCTCTCTCACCTGTCATTGTTAATCTTGTTAGTCCTCCATCTTATTTAAACCCTGTGTTTGATCCCAGTATTTGTCCAGTCTCATCTATGTTTAATGTGGATAACGTGGATTGTACCCTGATCGTTGGCTTATTAAATATTATGGAACTCTTCTTCTTCTTTGTCTTTATTGGATTGTTACACGGACCACACATGACAGAAGACAGGACCAACAAATAAACAGTGGCAATTTTTTTTTGCTTTTTGTTTTGAGTGATTTTTGTTGTTTTTGGCACGATGGATGATCCTGCTCTCCTCATCCTCCTGCTGGAGCAGGGGGAGCGCTCTCTTGAGGACCACACAAGAGACTTTTTGGACCTTGCCAACCAAACACACTACCTGGATAACTGCCTCACCACGTTCTACCATGCGGGACTAAACACAGCCGTTAAGGCAAAGTTGTCCGGGGACGGTCCTCGAGAGAGCCTAGCCGCCTATGTGGAGTGGGTGCTGGTAAATAACAACTCGCCGCTGACTCCCTGCTACGTAGATGAGGAACTCACCAGCCCCACTCCTGAGCTAGCCATCATACCAGCGCAGCACCGAGTGTGAGCACAAGCCCACCTCAGACACGGAGGTGTGACTGAAGAGCCTGAGGAAACAGAGCCAATCATCGCCCCGGAGCCCATGCCCGCCAATAAGTCTGACTAGGTGTGCAAACCGGCCACAACATCGGAGTGAGTTGGAGTATTCATGGAAGACGAGGGAAAAGAGGAAAGCCCCGCCCACATCTCCACTGCTGAGGGTGAGCTGCAGCTGGTTTCTGTGAATTCTCTTTCCCATTTTTTGTCCCTGTCCAGTCTTGCTCCTTTTGATTTCTCGCTGGTTCTGTCCAGCCCTATGCCTTTTGATCTCTCGCTAGTTCAGCCCAGCACCAAGCCTTCTGCCTTCTCACTGGTTCAGTCCAGCACTGAATTCCTTAAAAATCTCTTAAACTCCCACCCAGCCTCCCTATCCCACCTCTGCTTCCTTGTATCTAGTTTTCAGTTCCTGTCCTATCACCTGCCTGTCTTTCTGTTAACTCTATGCCAGCTGCAGCTTATGCCATTACCATCCAGCCTCAAGATCATCTACATCTATTCGGGACTGTCCTGCTGTTGGCACTCATGGACCTCATCACCACTTCTGTACAGCCTTCGTCTAGCACCAGCCCATCTCCGTCTCTCACCGCAGCCAAGCACTCAGTCTCCACTTCTCTGCTGTCAGTCATCCCCGATGAACACCCTCAGCCTGCATCTGCCTATGTGGGTCCACATCGGGGCTTCCGCTCAGCCTTGGTGTGAGGTTCATCTGTCTCCGCCTTGGCTCCTAGCTTCCTCGTCTCCACCATGGCCCCTCATCCCAAAGGCTCCACTGGGCTCCCTTCTTCATCCTGCTCCAGCTTGGTCAGTCGTTGACCATCTACTGCCTCGGGATTGCATTCCTCTGGCTTTGCCTCGTCACTCCGCCCTTCTGGCTCTGTCAGGCTCCTCCTTCCCTCTTGCTCCGCTTTTGTCCTCTCGGTCACCAAGGCTCCACCACCATCTTCCGGATCCCAGCCTCCACCTCGGTCGCCGGAGCCTGCTGCTCCACCTCGGTCCTCTGGATCCTCTGTGTCAACAAGGCTCAGTGTCTGCTCGGTTCCACATGGGTCACCATTGCTGCCGGCCTCATCGCAGGAGCTTGCACCCCCAGGATCCTCCACCCAGGCGTCATCCATGGCTCCTCCCTCCTGCATCTACACCTGGGGCCTTTACCTTGGCTTGGTTCTGGTCGCCATTTCACCGCCTCCTGCTCCCAGCTCCTCCGTGGCTCCTCCCTCCGTCATCACCTCTTTGGTTTTCTTCTGTCTGCCTCCTCCCGGTCATCAGGCCACCTCCAGAACCTCCTCCTGCCTGTCCCCTCTTCGTCTCCTCGTCTCCACAGCGCAAGGTCGTGCCTTCCAGGAGGGGGCATTCTGTCACAGTCTTGTCTTTGTCTTAGTCTTCCCTGTTTGACCTAGTTTTCCCTCATGTGTCTGATTAGTTATCTCTCTCACCTGTCATTGTTAATTATCTCATTATTCCTCCACCTTATTTAACATTTTTTAAATAAAAATTTGCACAGAACCTTTCACCGGTGATCACAGCAAGATGCATGCCAGTTAGAAATGTGTCCCAATGCAGTCCGCCTTGCTCTGATGTCACGCTGACGAATGCCAAAAATCTCTTGCGAGATCGGCCATGCAGTGGAGCACAGTTACTCTCCCCCAGCTGCGCTGACCAAAAGCATGATGGGAAAAGACTTGCCGACGACACAGCTTAATGCTCATTGGTTAAAACAACCGTTAAGTTGTGTTCTCTTCTAAAATGTTTTATTTTTTTTATCTGATATCATGTGATTGTGTTTAAATTATGCATGAATATTCCCAAACACTATGACTGTGAGCTGTCATGTGCGTGGGTAAAATTTACCCGCTGGCGCTTTTAGGTATACAGCGACCCCTGGCGGTTCTAGTGTTAAATTATACATGAATATTCCAAAAGACTATAACAGTGTGATCTCTGTGTGAGATATGTGATTGTTGTCATATTTCTGAAAAATACTAAAATACGTGTTTGTATTCAGGTAAAAATGGATGATAAATACGTCTTTTGAATGGAATTAAATAGCAAGTATTTTGAGTGTCTTGTTCATCATATTGTTTTCATATAAAAGCAACAGAACTGAAATTATATCAGCAACACAGCACATCTTAAACGAGCCTCCTGTGTTTGCTCCCAGTGTTTGTCTGGTCTAGTCTATGTTTAATGTGGTTAATGTGGATTGTACCCTGATCGTTGGCTTATTAAATATTATTGAACTCTTCTTCTTCATCTTTATTGGATTGTTACACGCACCATGCATGACAGACACATTGTTCATACAGTTAGCTGATCATTATCACAAAAAAAAAAAAAAAAATCCCAACAGGGTTGTCAGGAACTTATGTTATCCTGAAGGGATTTATTTTGGAATAATGACCAGATGATTGTATATTAGCCCATTTATAGGGCTACTAAACAAATCAATAAAATGGAGATTGAATATTTAAGTTGCAGAATTTGTATATCTGTAGCCATTACAGATAGATATGACACATTATTTAACACAGCTATATGAACCTGTCGGTTACACAGCAAACAAACAAAAGATGTTTGTGTGCATTTTTATTGATCATGGCAGCAGTACATTATTACATTATAACCAAAAAGCATTATAACTGTGCATATATCCAGACTCGTGTGTAGTAAAGTTTACAGTTCCCTTAATATAAGGTTGTGATAGGCCTGCAAGATGAGGAATTTCATTCTTCAAATCTTAGCAAAATCCCACAGAGAAAAGAGAAAGAGATGGTCCTGTTATTCGCAACCAAGTGATGGCAAGAAATAAACCCAGGACTAAAAGAAGACTGTGTACAAGCACAAACAGACTATGATGAAAATAAAAATAGAGATCAAGCATTTGGAAAAATAAAAGATTTCATGAAAGAGAGTTTGAGAGGCCAGAATAAAAGCGATTCAAGTGTCTCATGATCTCTGTAAGCCTTTCTATTTCCTATTATTGTCATCTTCTCCTTCCATTTTCTTTTCATACTTGCACACACAAACACATCAATGAGAAAAATTGTGTTCATGCTTATCCCCCCCTCTACTCTTGCTGCAGACAAAGCCCGTCGTAACCATGACGACGGACAGTAAGGAGGCTAAGCTTGACGCGCGGGTAGAGGTAACAGTATCTGAAGGCCCAGGTAAACAAAAACAGAGTGAGGATCTTTGTGAACAGCCTGCTCTTAAAGTGACAGTGACTAAATGCCTCAAGACATCCGCACTCGTCTCTTTAAGAACTGTGTGGTGTTTCAAAAAGGGTCACAAAAACTTCAAGAATTGTGTGCTGTGTCTGTGTGTGCCTGTGTGTCTTTAAAGGAATAGTTCAGTTAAAAATTACAATTCTGTCAATACTCACCCGCATTTCTTTAAAAACCTATACGACGACTTCTGTGGAGCACAAAAGATGAAATTTTATAGATTTGAAAGTTGTTTTAGTCTTTGTCTTTGAAGTTGTTTTCCATGCCATTACAATGAATGGGGATGGGAGGACAGGAGATTTCAAGCTTCAAACAGGATGTAAAAATCACCACAAAAGTGGTTAATGTGACTTGTGCAATATATTTCAAGACTTGAGCTAGATTTGGGCTAGATCTTTTCAGACATTGCTAATTCACTCATTCTTGCGATGAGAGTTGGATGCCAACATTGTTTATCTTGAACTTTGATCTGTTAGCTTTAGAAGTCTTGAAATCTATCGCACAAGTCACATTAACCACTTTTATGGTGCTTTCGCACACTTTTTGTCCCCAGTCCTTATACATTGCAATTGCATGAAGCAGAGTGACCATCACATTCTCCAAAATGTCACCTTGTTGTTCTTGGGAACAATGAGAGTCATACAGATTTGAAACGACATGAGTGTGAGTAAATGATTTTCATTTCTGTGTGAATTATTCCTTTAAATATGACTTAATCACATGTTATTGTTGCTGTCCAGGGTTTACACACCTTTTCGAGTGACCCTTGTGTCCTCAAACTTTATAACCACATTTAACTTATAAACATTAGTATGTCTCACATGCGACTTCTTTCATTCTTTCTCAGTACGGCTGAAGTGTGGCATGCTTTAGTTTGAGCTTGTTTCTTTATGCTGTTACGGATATACAGTATACCAATGTGAGGCAATCAAGTACACTGCTGACAAAAGGAACAGTGACAATTTTTATGTTGTTGCTTATGATAAATATATCAATTAATCATGTACTAATGCTGAAATTTGGAGTGTGAGGGGAACAAGTAGGTTCAGGTGGGCATTACATGTGGTGCGACAAAAACAAGTTATTGGCTTTGCTGCACTAGTGAGAAACATTGTACGACAAGAGTGTGCGGAGCAAGGTTGAGTATTCTTATGTTGTGAAGTGGGATGGACGTGTGTTTTAGCTTTTGTGAAGAAGTGAGAGGAACAGTCAGGTCTGAGTGAATTTATTTAGCAGTACTGACACTCATAGGTACAGAAATGCCGTGTTTGAGTATAGTGGTTGTAGTATGGAGGAGTACAAGGGAGACACATCGAGGGCTGTTTCTCTGGCTGAGTGGTGAAATTACAATTCTGTCAATACTCACCCGCATTTCTTTAAAAACCTATACGACGACTTCTGTGGAGCACAAAAGATGAAATTTTATAGATTTGAAAGTTGTTTTAGTCTTTGTCTTTGAAGTTGTTTTCCATGCCATTACAATGAATGGGGATGGGAGGACAGGAGATTTCAAGCTTCAAACAGGATGTAAAAATCACCACAAAAGTGGTTAATGTGACTTGTGCAATATATTTCAAGACTTGAGCTAGATTTGGGCTAGATCTTTTCAGACATTGCTAATTCACTCATTCTTGCGATGAGAGTTGGATGCCAACATTGTTTATCTTGAACTTTGATCTGTTAGCTTTAGAAGTCTTGAAATCTATCGCACAAGTCACATTAACCACTTTTATGGTGCTTTCGCACACTTTTTGTCCCCAGTCCTTATACATTGCAATTGCATGAAGCAGAGTGACCATCACATTCTCCAAAATGTCACCTTGTTGTTCTTGGGAACAATGAGAGTCATACAGATTTGAAACGACATGAGTGTGAGTAAATGATTTTCATTTCTGTGTGAATTATTCCTTTAAATATGACTTAATCACATGTTATTGTTGCTGTCCAGGGTTTACACACCTTTTCGAGTGACCCTTGTGTCCTCAAACTTTATAACCACATTTAACTTATAAACATTAGTATGTCTCACATGCGACTTCTTTCATTCTTTCTCAGTACGGCTGAAGTGTGGCATGCTTTAGTTTGAGCTTGTTTCTTTATGCTGTTACGGATATACAGTATACCAATGTGAGGCAATCAAGTACACTGCTGACAAAAGGAACAGTGACAATTTTTATGTTGTTGCTTATGATAAATATATCAATTAATCATGTACTAATGCTGAAATTTGGAGTGTGAGGGGAACAAGTAGGTTCAGGTGGGCATTACATGTGGTGCGACAAAAACAAGTTATTGGCTTTGCTGCACTAGTGAGAAACATTGTACGACAAGAGTGTGCGGAGCAAGGTTGAGTATTCTTATGTTGTGAAGTGGGATGGACGTGTGTTTTAGCTTTTGTGAAGAAGTGAGAGGAACAGTCAGGTCTGAGTGAATTTATTTAGCAGTACTGACACTCATAGGTACAGAAATGCCGTGTTTGAGTATAGTGGTTGTAGTATGGAGGAGTACAAGGGAGACACATCGAGGGCTGTTTCTCTGGCTGAGTGGTGTCCACTCACATCATATGCCTCAGTGATTGAGGATGCCTGCAGCACGGCATTGTGGGCCAGAGAAATGTAGTAGCAGCAGCTGGGAAGAGACTGTGACTTAGATGAGGTTTGAGAGGGAAACGACGAGACAAAATATGAGAAATCATAAAATAATCCAGTCGTAAAGTAAACTCTGGAACGGTAATAACTTCAGGAATTCGCACCAGAACAACAACAGAAGTGGTCACTGACGACAGGTACCAAATGCCTTACTTTCTTTGTTATTGTGCCATTGTGTTTTGAGCAGCAACACACTTACTGTGTAACTCCACACTACTTTCCACTTTTAGCCTGTAACAGATCCACGCTGATCTTTTGCTGAATTTATCTACTCTGTGGTGTAGAGTGGCCCTGCCACCCCAGCCATTTCACTTGGAGCTCCTACAACACAAGAGAGTCAGTCACACACACTCTTGAGCATTATAAATACACACAAACATACATAAAAACAGAAAATGCAGTCTGGCGATGTTTTGCTCTTGGTTGGTGGAGTGCTTATGGTGTGCTTATAATACCATTCAGAAGGACCAAGAAGGGACCTGCAGGCTGTAATAAACAAAATTCACACATACACATACAGAACAGAAGGGAATTAAAAAATTACGGTGGCTGATTATCAAAAAGAGAAAGTCACAACTTCTAATTAGTTATCAAAAGTGTTCATCAAAAGTGACAGTAAAAACTTATAATGTAACAAGATTTCTATTTCATAATAATGCTGATCTTTGTGAACTTTCTATTCATCAAAGAATCCTGATATAAAAAATATTGATATAAGCAGCACAACTGTTTTCACCATTAATAGAAGAATTGTTCCTTGAGAACCTAATTAGGATATTAGAATGATTTCTGAATAATCATGTGAAAATTCAGCTTTGCCATCACAGAATAAATTACATTTTAAAATATATTAAACAGAAAACAGTTATTTTAAATTGCAATAATATATCACAATATTGTTGTTTTTAATGTATCTTTGATCAAATAAATGCAGCCTTGGTGAGGCTTCTTCCAAAAACATAAAAAAATCTTACAGGCCACAAACTATTGATAGGTAGTGTATATAGTAGTAGTGTATATATTCATTTGGCATGTTTTATATGTAATTTTATTTGTAAACAGTGCTTTTTGAGCTACACTTATCTCCGTAGTGTTTATGATTCCTAATGACTTTCTAGTCTCAGGAAGTGGAACCTCTCCAGAGCACTCTTTACAAACCAAAGGTCCCTTGCCTTATCGTTGGTTTAATGCCTTAATTACATGGGAACCGTATGATTCAGTCATGCCAGAGACACTTTGCACCTGCAGACATCCACTTTAATTGGTAGGTTGAGAATTATTCTATTATTAAGTTTTTATTACGATTGTTTTGGGTTGTTTTTTACAGATTAGGAATTAGTTGTTTAAACTTTGGTGTTTGATTGTTGGTCATGAAGCTCAGATTATATCCTCAATGCTGTCATCATAAGTAAAGGACAGGAAAGAAAGTAGCTTATTTAGCATTAAGAAAAACCTTCAACCCAGTGTAGTTTAAATTATATGTGTGTGACTTTCACAATACATATTCATCCAAGCAGCTTTAAAAAGAATATGGCCTAACAAATTCGGCAGTGAGCAAGCTGGGATGTTTAAGTAGATTGATAGGAACCTACAACATCCCCGTGATACCTGTGATCACATATTGTGTGCATTTGAGTGGCTGGATTGCGATCTTTCTTAAATGCACATTGGAGGACATTTAGGCTTTTCATAATCGTAAATACTTGAAGCGTAAATACCCGCAAAATGTTTTCGGTAAAGCATGTAAAACTCATCTGTTCTCAAAACAGTGTCACAACTTTGTATTACTGATACTGAGCTTTATATAAAATTAATTATTTGCAGATGGCTTCTAATTGTTGGCTTTCTCTTTTTTCTGTGATGCCTTTTCAAGATCATAGGGCTTTATAGGACCTCGACATTACTGGATGTTTAAACAAGACATCTGTTCACCATAATTATGAAAGCCCGTCTCAGAACAAAGGCTTACCCCCAATATAACATAATTCCATAGCCTGTTCTGATCTGTTCTGGTCCTCCATTTCATGGACATCAATTAAAAATGCTCACATTTTTGTACATACTGTAAAACTGTATGGTTATTGCTACTTGTTAACTATTTATCACCTTTCTTTGCCCCCAACGACCCCACTTTTTACCAGAGCGGCGACGGCAGGGCAAATTCCAGCCATTCCGGCATCTATTTGGGAAGAAGAAAAAGAGGGAAGTAGAACGTGGGTTTGAGGGATCTGAACTTAAACCTAGCCATTCCACTGACAGTGTTTGCAATGGGGTGGTCTCAGTTATCGAGGAGAATGATCAGTATCTAAGGTACTTTATAACCATTTTTGCTGGGTCTGCCTTTTCTCATGTATGCAAAATGTATTGCTTTTATTTTAGATGCTTTTATTTGTTTAGATGAGTTAATTTGTTGAGTCATGTACTGAAAACATTAATATCTGTGTTCACAGGGAGTTAAACACTCTAGGGTCCCGAGCTTTTTCACACGAGAGTGTATTTATCCCAGAGGACTCAGAGAAGACATATCCAGGACAGACAATGTCCCAGGAAAACGTTTCAGACAAAGTTAGAGACATTCAGGTGAGAATTTTCACATAAACAGTATAATTAAAATGAGGGCTGAACGATTAATTGCATTTGCGATAATATTGCAATATGAAAAAATGTGATTTTTCAATCGCAGAGGCTGCGATTACACTCGGTCACATGACACGCGAGAGTAAAGAAGTGTGTTCGACTTGAAGATCGATCGGTGTAGTACGGCGAGAGAAAGCATAAGGATACGTCCACGCTCTCGCGGTACTTTGATGACACACCCATCGGTCTAAGCAGCGCTGCTTCAAGTCGAGCGCGGGCCATCAGCAGAAAAAGAAAAGAAATAAAACAGTAAACAGCCAAAGGACGTAACTTAGAATGGGAGATGGATCGGTTTGTGAAAGGGAAGAGAAAAGCCATAGATGAAGTCGCACAGACCCAGACAGGTGCTGGTCATTCAAAAGCTAAATGCAGAAAATTTGATGAGGCATATCTTGCTCTCGGCTTCACTCACCGTGTCTATACCGAACGCTAACGTTACAGTTGTCGTGTCGCGCCGCAACAGCTCTACTACACTGGTCAACTCTACACTCTTCCTTTAAAACTTGACCCTTCTGTAGTTACATCGTGTACTAAGACTGACGGAAAATGAAAAGTTGCGATTTTCAGGGCTCTACGCTTACTTTTCTTTTTAGGAGCACTTGTGCTCCTAACTTAAAAAATTCACGTTCAAAATTTTAGGAGCACCTTCTAAACAATTATCCAAAATGTTATCAAAAAGTAGCCCGATATGGCTAGGAACTATACTCTCATTCCGGCGTAATAATCAAGGAACTTTGCTGCTGTACCGTGGGTGCAGCAGGCGCAATGATATTACGCAGCGCCTAAAACTAGTCCCCTTCAGTCCCCGATAGCCATATCGGCCTAGAAAATCGCAACTTTTCATTTTCCGTCGGTCTTAGTACACGATGTAACTACAGAAGAGTCAAGTTTTAAATAGGAAAAATATAGAAACTCTTTGATCATTTTTGAGCAAGATGCTAACGGTCTAATCAGATTCAATGATCTATGCTAAGCTACAGCTAAAAGTGCTACCCCCAGACCCGGAGATCGGTTTCATGACCCTAAAAGTCCCGTATCACAACATTT